>NC_090727.1:191412960-191415460 GCF_036898095.1 Palaemon carinicauda
TTATAGATATATATAAACATATATACTGTATATATGTATATATATATATATATATATATATATATATATATATATATATATATATATATATTTATATATATACATATATATATATAATATATATATATATATATATATATATACATATATATATATATATATATATATATATATATATATATATACATATATATATGTATATATATATATATATATATATATATATATATATATTTATATATATCTATATATATACATATATATGTATATATATATATATAAATATATATATATACATAATTATTATTATTATTTGCCAAGCTACAACCCTAGTTGGAAAAGCACGATGCTATAAGCCCAGGGGCCCCAATACGGAAAACAGCCAAGTGAGGAAAGGAAACAAGGAAAAATAAAATATTTTTAGAACATTTCAAGAACAGTAACAACATTGAAATAAATATTTCATATATAAACTATAAAAACTTTAACAAAACAAGAGGAAGAGGAATTAGATAGAATAGTGTGCCTGAGTGTACCCTCAAGCAAGAGAACTCTAACCTAAGACAGTGGAAGACCATGGTACAGAGGCTATGGCACTACCCAAGAATAGAGAACAATGGTTTAATTTTGGAGTGTCCTTCTCTTAAAAGAGCTGCTTACCATAGCTAAAGAGTCTCTTCTACCCTTATCAAGAGTAAAGAAGTCACTGAACAATTACAGTGCAGTAGTTAACCCCTTGGGTGAAGAAGAATTGTTTGGTAATCTCAGTGTTGTCAAGTGTATGAGAATAGAGGAGAATCTCTAAAGAATAGGCCAGACTATTCGGTGTATGTGTAAGCAAAGGGAAAGAACCGTAACCAGCGAGAAGGATCCACTGTAGTACTGTCTGATCAGTCAAAGGACCCCATAACTCTCTATTGGTAGTATCTCAATGGGTGGCTGGTGCCCCGGCTAACCTACTACCTAAATAAATGAATAATACATAAATAAATATACATATTTATGTATATATATATATATATATATATATATATATATATATATATATATATATATATATATATATATATATATATATATATATATATATATATATATATATATATATATATATATTTGTGTGTGTGTACATATATATACATATATATATATATATATATATATAGAGAGAGAGAGAGAGAGAGAGAGAGAGAGAGAGAGAGAGAGAGAGAGAGAGAGAGAGAGAGAGAGAGAGAGAGCAAATTACAATTGAAGTATGTATTGTAAGCAAGGACTCAAATTCATTAGGCACAACGCCCTAATAAAACTAGCAAATTACCAACCCACTTTCACTTTCTCATTTGATAACAGAGTACCTTGGAATTAATGCCGCGAGAGCGATCTTAGCAATTACTGCAAACTGTAATCTTACCTGCCCAGCGCACCTGGCAGTCGTTATGATTTATCATAAACGCTAAAAGTTGTTTCAAACTTGTTTCGTTTTCTGCGAGATCTTCTGGGGCGGAAGAAGCTCTTTTTTTTTCTCTCTCTCTCTCCCTAAGTGGAAATTGCAAAAGGGGTTTTAACAGAATTTTTCTTTTTGAAAAGTTCGTAAAGTTTTATTGAAGATTCACACTCGATGACTTCGATGAAAGATAAGAAGAGCGATGGGAGTAGCCAGATACGTAGACCCAAAGGAGATTACTTTTAGTATTGTTATTACAAAAAAAAAAAAAAAAAAAAAAAAAAAAAAACTTTAGTCTTTCCTACATTTCTTCCCTTCTTGTACTACGACGTCTGTTCGTGTCGTCTGTTAGTAATATCATTTCTTTTTTTCTCATCATCTCATATAATACCTACTGTTCTTTTTATACTAAGAACATCCATAACACCTCAACTGACAACCACACCATACTTGAATCAGATATACATATGACCAATCTAATCAACCATTTTTATCAAAATGTCCCCATTTCTCTCCATTTATAGAGATATCTTGCTTGAGGGTACACTCGGGTACACTATTCTCTTACTCTTGTTATTTTGAAGTTTTCATTCTCTTGTTATTTTCAAGTTATTATAGTTTATATATGAAAGATTTATGTTATTATTTTCAAACTTCTCTTGTAGTTTTTCCTTATATCCTTTCCTTACTGGGCTATTTCCGCTGTTGGAGCCCTTGAACTTATAACATCCTGCTTCTCCATCTAGGGTTGTAGCTTAGGAATAATAATAATAATAATAATAATAATAATAATAATAATAATAATAATAATAATAATAATAATAATAATAATAATAATAATAATAATAATATAGTATTCTCAAACACGATAGTTTATTGATGTGATCTTTGTTAGCCTACATAAATAACCAGAAATGATGAGTTTTTAGTTTTATTCTATAATCGAGTTCCTTTTACCTTGTACACAGGGATAAGAATTATTAAAATCCTTTTAGAGAATTTACTTGAATCAGACTCGCCTCCCTTGATGAATCATCCTTTATAAGCTGTCGTTTA
>NC_090727.1:191417960-191422960 GCF_036898095.1 Palaemon carinicauda
GTAATGAAAAATTAAGATAAAATATTTAAAAAAAAACATTAAAAAAATTAAATCAGATAATTCATATATAGACTATAAAAAGACTAATGTCAGCCTGTTCAACATAAAAACATTTGCTGCAAGTTTGAACTTTTTAAGTGATAGTGATGCAACAATACAATTAGGAAGATCATTCCACAACTTCGTCACAGCTACAATAAAACCTCTACACTACTGTATAATATTGAGCCTTATGATAGAGAAGGCCTGACTAATAAAATTAACTGCATGCCTACAATTACAAACAGGATGGATCTGTCCAGGAAGATCTGAATGTAAAGGATGGTCAGAATTATGAAAAATCTTATGCAATATGCATAATGAACTAATTAAACGACGGTGCCAAAGATTAATATGTAGATTAAGAATAATAAATTTAATAGACTGTAAGTTCCTGACCAACGAATTAAAATGAGAATCAGCAGCTGAAGACAAGACAGCGGACAGAAGAACAATACTCGAAACAAGGTAGAATGAAAAAATTAAAACACTTCCTCAGAATAGGCTGACCACCAAAAATCTTAAATGACTTCCTCAATAAGACAATTTTTTGTGCAACTGAAGAAGACACAGACCTACTGTATTTCTCGAAAGTAAATTTGCTTTCGAGAATTCCACTTGAAATACAATGTTAAAGAAACATTATCAATGCTGAGATCCTTGACCTACTTACAATCATACTTTGAGTTTTGTTAGGATTCAACTTCATACCGCATAATTTGCACCATCCACTAATTTTAGCTAGATCTCTATTAAGGGATTCAGCCACCCCAGATCTACATTCAGGAGATTGAATTTATTCAAAGATAGTAGCATTATCTGCATATGTAATAAGCTTGTTTTCTACGCCAAGACAACTACCCTGTGGAACACCAGATATCACATTCCTATACTCACTATGGTGCCCATCAACAGCAACTCCTTGAGATCTATTAATTAAAAATTCAATAATAATGCTAAGAATCGACCCACCCACTCCCAACATTTTGAGTTTGAAAACAAGGGCCTCATGATTAACACGGTCAAAGGCAGCACTAAAATCAAGGCCAACCATACAAACTTTCTGACCACAATCAAAGGATTTCCGAACAGCATTAGAGATTGTAAGAAGGCATCACATGCTCCAAGGCCTTTACGAAAACCAAACTGCAAACTAGGAAACAGATGACTACCTTCAGCAAACCAGTTTTGACGTGTTGCCAAAAGACGTTCAAAAATTTTATATAATAAGGCAGTTATGGAAAATGGGCGGTAATCAGTTGGACTGGAGTTACCAAAAACAATTAAACATAGTGGAGTAACATTACCAATTCTCCAACAAGTGCTAAAAGCTCCTATTCCTGCTAACTTGCATAAAATACCAGATAAACTTGGAGATAAGAAATCTGCAGTCTTTACAAAAAAACAAAAGAAAAATACCATTTGAGTCTACACCTTCATAAGTATCAAGGTCCATCAAAAGAGCTTTAATTCACGAGAACGAAAAGCTAAACTAGTTAGTTTAGCCTCAGGAAAACAGGGATGAGGAAGTTCGAGTTTCTCATTACTCTGCTCAGTGTCAAACACATCACCCAAAAGGGTTGCCTTTTCCTTTGAACAGTGAGTGACTGAGCCATCTGGTTTAGGTAAAGGAGGAACTGTTGCATCTACACCAATCAGTAAAAATTTAAGGGTAGGTAGGGTGAGTTGTACCAGAAAGGGTTTCTTTTATGATTGGATTGTATTCATTTTCAGCTGAAGCATACACTCTCTGGGCAAAAACTGTAAGCTGAGTATTGTTATTCCAGGTCAAATCTGATCTGTTATCCTTCCAAAGATGATAGGCCTCCTTATTCTCCAAATAAACACGTCTACAGTCATCATTGATCCCTGGTTTGTCCTTCGCTCAATACCTTACCACCTGAGAAGGGATACGCCTATCAATTATTTTGACTAGATTCTCATTCAAAAGGACAACAGGATCAACACTACTTTATAATTGTGACCAATTAAAGCCCAAAAGATCATGCAAAATCCCATTACAGTCTGCTTGAGATTTCATATAAATCTTACAGGAATATGATACATCAGGGACAGGCTCCTCAGTCTTCACTACTAATGAAATCAAGGCATGATCAGATGTCCCGACTGGAGAACCAACCTTACTTGTTATAACGCCAGGGGAGTCTGTGTAAGCGAGTTTCAAGCAGTTACCAAGACCTGTGAGTAGCTTCACTTATGATTTGCTCACAGCCTTATTCAAATGCAAAGTCTAAAGCTCTTAAGCCATGGCGATCGCTAGGAGAAACAAAAATTAACCACTCCCTACAAAGACAAAAGAGGAATTTCTATCAGCTTCTTGTACCTTAGCTAGAATGGTAAGAAGATAGAGTCATGCATGTCTGGATTCTGGTAGATCGAACACAAAAAGTTGTTATGCTTGCCACAAACTTTCATTACCTGAATCTCATGACATCCACATTCATAGCAGACCTTATGAGAAGCAGGGTACTCAGTTCTAATATACACCACCATTCCCTTGGCCCTAGGGATTGTGAAGGATTAATTTTTTTCTATTTTTGTTTGTTTGTTTACAAAATCCAGAGAGAGAGAGAGAGAGAGAGAGAGAGAGAGAGAGAGAGAGAGAGAGCCTTACCTTATTGCCTTATTCTATGTTTGGGTTCCCCCAGGGTCCTTCTTTGTGATTGTCTCGTTATTGAGTCCCTTGTATGCATATAACATTCTTTCTCTGTTTCCATAATTTATTGATTCGAACTTATCGGAGTTAAATACCATCTTATTTATCTCCGCCCATTCATATATTCTGTTTAGATCTCTTTGTAATGAGTTCCTATCTTCATCACAAGTAATTTCTCTACTTATTCTTGTGTCATCGGCGAAACTTCTCACTACAGTCTTTAACATTACAGTCTATGTCTGAGATCATAATAACAAACAGCAGTGCAGCTAATACCGTATCCTGTGGCACGCCAGATATTACCTGAGTTTCATCTGATTTCTCGTCATTTGCAACCACTCTCTGTTTTCTGTTTTGTAAAAAAAATTTTATCCATTTTCCTATCTTTCCCTTGATATTAAGCTTTCTCTTTTTTTTTCTCTAATAATATTATGGTCTACCTTGTCAAAGGCTTTTGCAGAATCTAGATATACCACATCTGTGTCTGTGTCTGAGAGAGAGAGAGAGAGAGAGAGAGAGAGAGAGAGAGAGAGAGAGAGAGAGAGAGAGAGAGAGAGAGAGAGAGAGTGTGTAATGATTGTTTGTTGTGAAAAACTGTTGGAATAATTGTGGTGGTTTGTTTAAATTTTCAGCTAGGTTAAGGTCAGTGGTGAATGTCTTGGGCTAAAGCTTTTTTTTATTTGACTGCAGCCAAAGGCAGTTCTGTGTGCTTGAGTGCTGGGATTTATTTATAATTTTTACCAGCGTGGAAATGATAATTTATTTCAACAGTGAGTAAAATTGTATGTATCTTTGCTAGGAGTGATTCTGAATGATACAAAAGTTTATTATTTATCTTGATTATAGTGCGATCGGTTAGTTAGCTAGGAGTGTTCATGTGTTTTTTTTTTTTTTATGTTTATTTGCAGATCACAATTCCTCCTTTGTCCTTTGATTTTGTGATGGTTTTGAATGAGAGCAGTTATTGTGGTAAAGCTAGAGAACTAGAACGGACACAACTACGGATTTGTTAAGGCTTATGCTGCCAGATTTGACCCGACTATAACGACCTTTGCTCTCTACTAATTATTGATTGAAATCATTCTTGATAGATTGATGATGTTTATGGCTACGATGAGGACCGGATACTGATAATTTGATTTGACTGCTCCATAATTTAGACTGCAGTCTCCTCATTGGCCTAGGAGTCAAAAGAGCTGTGACTGTTGTTTAGACGTCTCAGTCTAAACTGTGACAACGTGGTGCCAGTATCCACATATATCCAGTATATACTGTATTTGTCTATATTGTGTTTGATAGGTTGTGGTTATTTATTTATGTATTAATGTTGAGCTGCGGCATTTTTCGAATGTATTTGGATTAAGAAATATAGTTTTAAGATTATTTTGTTTTACTGTTCCATCTTTCAATAGTCCAGTTGATGCAGAGTAAGGGGAAATTTTGTGTTGTGTTAGAGTGATTCAAGGGTGTGGGAGTTGTTCTTGTGACATCCCACCACAGGATAGCATTCCTTTTCAACATTATTGGCTTATTAAAGCCAGTTAAAAAGAGCTCAGATGAGACCCTCATATCAGAAACCAAAGTTTCCAAGCACAAAAGAAAATCACAATGTCTGGATGCAACTGTAAGGTCTTGAATATTTGCATAAAGACTACGAATATTACAATACAGCAGACGACATTGACAAAATCTAGGACTTACTGGTCCCGGATTTCGCTCAATGTTTCCAAACAGCATAAAAATTAATGGTAATATAAAAGAGACATAATACTTAAAAACTAAATTAACAAGAATGACAATGAAAACCATATGTACAGATATATAAATAAGGTGATTGATTAAACCCATACACTATAAAAAAAAAAAAGTCGGAAAAACTGGTCAATATGAAGGAACCGATACAACATGCAAGGCTATATACCCTCCAGGATAGCCACTTCAACTGAAGGGAGGACAGTAAAAATGGGTGTGAGAATGAATAGGATCAGATAAGGAAAAGACAATCTCTTGATAAACAACCAGTCATCCATGGCCCTTTTATCAAGCCTGCCAAACACACCATTTCAAAAAACAAAAGGAAGAAAAAAGATAAAATAGTGTGCTCTAGTGTACGCTCATGCAAGAGAAATCTAAACCAAGACAGTGGAAGACCATGGTACAAAGGCTACGGCACTACCCAAGACTAGAGAACAATGGTTTGATTTTGGAGTGTCCATCTCCTAGAAGAGCTGCTTAAAATAGCTAAAGAGACTCTTATACCCTTACGAAGAGGAAATTAGCCACT
>NC_090727.1:191425460-191445460 GCF_036898095.1 Palaemon carinicauda
CAGGCACCAAATAAGGCTGAATAACCAAAGGCAGGAATAGGAAAAGCAAAGTGAAACCTATTTGAATGATCCAGGCATTAAACTTAAAGGTTTTTTGTTTTTTTTTTGCCACGACAGAGGTTGTCATATGATGTTATGAGATTGTTTGTTGATGATTCTCTCACTCCAGCCTCCAGGAGATTGTACTTAAGGTGTTTCATACATACTCTTACACTTTAACGCTATTGCTTTTTTTAATCGCCCGCTCTCTCCCGCACTGATAATAGAAAAGCCTGTTTAAGCTTACCCTTGCATGTTTCACATTGTTTGAATTTTTGTGATATTGTTACCCTTAACTATTTGTATATAAGCTCATTATCGCAATTAATAAACCTCACTTGCATTCGCCTCACCTCTCTGTTGATGACTATCGCAGGATCAGCTCCTTGCCGCTTATTTTGCCGACCGCTGTGCCGTACCCTTTTTATGATAGCGGCCACCAATCTCGACTTTTCGTGCAACGGTGCATCAATGAAATGGTAGGCTTCGCCAGTAGAGAAGCATTGCCTGGTTTCAGCATGCCAAAGCTCAGTTTCACATCAAGGGCGTGACTTACTGAAGCACCAAAGAAGACTATGTCCTCGCGGCGATCCCTGGGGATATTTGCCAGAAATCTCCAATTGGCTCTGTGACCAAGGGGACACACACCTCCTTGAACGGTGCTCACCATAGCCAACCACTCGCATAGCCAAGCTTTTTAAGCTCTTTCAACAGCCATTAGGGGACCAAAAGTCTTTACTCCCCCTCAGGCATATGAGTAGTAGGTTGGCCAAAGCACCAGCCCCCTGTTGGGACACTACCGGTAGGGAGTTATTGAGTGCTCTGACTGGCCAGAAAGTACTATATTGGATCCCTCTTTCGGGTTACGGCTTATTTCATCTTTGCCTACACATAAACAGAATAGTCTGGCCTATTCTTTCCTCACACACTTGGTAACACTGAAATTTTCAAACAATTCTTCTTCTCTGAAGAGGTTAACTACTGCAATTGTTCAGTGGCTACTTTCCTTTTGGTAAGGCTAGAAGAGACTCTTTAGCTATGGTCAGCGGGTCTTCTAGTAGAAGGGCAATCTAAACTTAAACCAATGTTCTCTAGTCTTGGGTAGGGTCATAGCCTCTGTACCATGGACTTCCACTGTCTTGGGTTAGAGTTATCTTGCTTAAGGGTACACTTGGGCACACCAATCTATCTTTTTTCTATTCTTCTTGTTATTTACAAGTTTTTTTTATAGTTTATGTGTGAAATTATCATTTTAATGTTATTATTCTTAAACTTCTTGTATATTTTTCTTATTTCCTTTCCTCACTGGGCTATTTTCCCTGTTGGAGCCCTTGGGTTTATAGCATCCTGCTTTCCTAACTAGGGTTTTAGCTTAGCAAGCAATAATAACAATAATGATAATTGCTTGCCAGTAACCTGCTGCAGACAGCTCTACTCAGGAAGTGACCCTACTTCGTGCACTTTTGGTACGATACCTACCCGAAACTGTACATTTCGCCATCCCTGATGTTGACATCTAGTCCATGAGGGACATTATGACCAAAGTCGATGCCCTTATGGACAGCCACTTTACAAACTTCGAGACCTCCATCAACACCTCCACATAATCATTCTAAGCCTGCTTACATCCGCCTCATAGCTACCAACGGATCATCTAAGATCCCTGCCTACGGGTATGAGACAGTCACACAATCGTTTGGGAGTGTCAAATAAATTTGAAATTCTTCATCACCGATGTAACATTGCCACTATTCGGTGCGGATCTCCTCACCCATTTCCACCTCCTGGTTCATGTGGCACATCGACGGTTTGTCAACTTAGACTCATACTCGTCGACATCTCTTCAACCAGGCTGCTCCGACCTTGCACTCAACATCAGTACACTAACGGAGTCCTACACTCACTTCCTCACGTTGTGCCTGGAAGTCTTCCATCCAGAACTTTGCCAAAAAGCCTGTGGTTCCCACCAAGTATGATATACATCACCATATCCAGAAGATGGGGCTCTGTTTGCCAGATTCAGGTGTCAGGCCACGGATCGTTTGGCAGCGGCTAAACAAATGTTCACCGGAATGGAAGAAATGGGCCTTTGCCAAAAGACCTCAAGACCATGGTTCTCACTCCTACACATCATCCTGAAGAATGATGGCTCCCTGCACCCTTGTGGAAATTATAGGCTTCTGAACATACATAGTGAATCGGATCCCTATCCCCTCCCCAATATCACCGAAGTTACCACCTACTTCAACAAAGCGAGAGTGTTCTCTACTCTCGACCTCTTGAAGGGATATTATCAGGTTCCAATGAGCCCAGAAGACATCCCCAAGACTGCCATCCTCACCCACATTAATGCATATTAATTATTAATTATCAATCATTAATTATTAATTAATAATCAATAATCATTAATTATTAATTAATAATTATTAATTAATAATTAATAATCAATAATTAATGATTAATAATTACTGATTATTGATTTTTTATTATTAATTATAAATCATCAATTATCAATTATCAATTACTAATTACTATTTATTAATTATTAATTAATAGTTAATACCTAATAATTAAAAATTATTAATTATCTATTATTATTATTATTATTATTATTATTATTATTATTATTATTTATTAATCATTAATCAATTATCAATTAATAATAATTATTATTATTATTATTATTATTATTATTATTATTATTATTATTATTATTATTATTATAATTATTACTATTATTATTATCATTATTTTCATTATTATCATTATTATTATTATTACAAGCTAAGCTACAACCATAGTTGGAAAAGCAAGATGCTATAAGTCTAAGGGATCCAACATTGAATATTAGCCCAGTGAGGAAAGGAAACAAGGAAATAAAAAACAACTAGAGAAGTAGTAAACAATCAAAATAAAATATACTAAGATCAGTAACAACATTAATTAAATTAGATCTTTCATATATCAACTATAAACACTTCAAAAAATAGGAGAAAGAGGAATAAGATAGAACAGTGTGCCGTATTGTAACCTCAAAAAAGTGAACTCTAATCCAAGACAGTGGGAGGTCATGGTACAGTGGCTATGGCACTACCAAAGACTAGAGAACAATGGTTATATTTTGATGTGTCCTTCTCGTAGAAGATTGATTGATTGATTTAAGGTTTTCAGGCTTCCTGACATCTAAGGTCATTGACGCCGTCTCCTAGAAGAGCTGCTTACCGTAGCTAAAGAGTCTCTTCTACCCTTACCAAGAGGGAAGTAGCCAATGAACAATAACCTCCCAGGAGTTAACCCCTTGAGCGAAGAAGAATTGTTTAGTAATCTCAGTGTTGTCACGTGTATAAGGACAACGGAGAATGTGGAAAGAATAGGCCACACTATTTGGTGTATGTGTAGGCAAAGACAAAATGAGCCGTATCCAGTGAGATGGAGCCAACGAAGTACTGTCTGACCAGTCAAAGGACCCAATAACTTTCTAGAGGTAGTATCTCAACGGGAGGCTGGTGTCATGGCCAACCTACTTCCCTAAAATTCTATTACTCCTGTTGGGGTCACTTTTCAACGCCTCATGGATGGCATCTTAGGGGACCTCCCCTTCTGAGTATATTACGTGAACGACATTATTTGAATTTTTGTGACATTGCTACTCTCAACTGTTTGTATATAGGCTCCTAATCTTTTTGAATAAACCTCACTTGTATTCACCTCGCCTCTCTGTTAGTATCTAACAGCCACCACTCACACTACGTAGTCAGGCTGGATGCCAGTCTAATCGTGGTCCATGGAGCCGATAACCAGACACTATATAAAGCCGAGTTTCCAAATACAGGAACTAGCAAAGCAGAGTGAAACCTATTCCAATGATTCAGGCGTAAAACTTACGGAACTTTCCGTCTCTCAAGAGGTTGCTATGATGTCATGAAATAAGTTTGTTAATGCTTCTCTCTCTTCAGCCTTCAGAAGATGGTCAGGCTGCATGCCAGTCCACGGGACTGATAACCAGACACCACGTAAAGCTGAGTTTCCAAAGCCAGGAACGAGCAAAGCAAAGTGAAACCTATTTCAATGATCCAAGCATTAAACTTACGTGTTTTTCTGTCGTGCCAGAGGTTGCCACTTGATGTCATGAAATAGGTTTGTTAATGATTCTTTCTCTTCAGCCTTCAGGAGACGTAGTCAGGCTGCACGCCAGTCTTATAATGATCCACGAGATTGATAACTAGATACCACATAAATGGCAGGAACAAGAAAAACAAAGTGAAACCTACAGTATATACCTGGCCCCTACTCATTGATATTACCAGGGGAGTTCATTGATTTAATAAAGGAAATGGGACTTGAAGAAGACACTGCCACTCTCGATGGGGAAAGAATCTTCACAAATGTCCCTGTAGAGGAAACCCTAAATGTAATACTAGAAAGGGTAAACATATCCAACATGGAACTAATAACCATATTTCAGGACGTTCTTAGAGTTGTTGAAGGCTAGTGATATGGAAGCGCCATTTGTAAATGGTGTAGGCATGGGATCTCATCATGAGACTATTTGACAATTTGTATATGGCATCCGTTGACGGAAAGACCTTCCTACAACGCAGTACGCAAAAAATCTATGGATGTTATATTGATGACATACTCATCATAACAAAAAAAAAAAGAGGAGACTGTAGAATTAGCTGACAAACTTGGGAGAAATTTCGTGCTTTTTTAACAGCTGAGTACAATCAGGAAAAAGCCCTGACTTTTCTCGGTCTTTGTTAAACAACATGAAGACCAATTCAAGATAACGGTGTACACTAAATCAACCAATATAGGAAGATGCTTAAATGCCAGAAGGAATTGCCCCGAAGCATACAAAAAGTCAATACTAAGTGCTTACGTCAAAAGAGCATTCCCGCAAAGTACATCTTTGAAAAACGAAGATGCAAATCTAAACAAAATTCGACAACTACTAACTAATAATGGCTATCCAGACATCATGATAGGAAATGACATATGGAAGAAATTCAACAAAATTCAAAAACACACTACGACGAAAACTAACGAAGAGTAAAACCTTACCATATACCACAGCCTTAGCTTTGGATCGACCTACAAAGATAAAACCCGGACATTGTAAGAAATTTTCAAACGATTTGTTACCCCTAAAAGGTAAATAACTAGGATATTTACCAAGAACAACCTAATTTCAGCTCTTCTAATCAGGAGCAACACCACTCCTGAAGGACCAAGGAAAGAGTGTACACACGTAGTCTATATAAAGGAAAAAAAAAAAAAAAAAGAGAGACACACTATTACGAACCTCCGGAAATTTGAGCTGGCCCACAGACATGGGGCGGTAATAAACCAACACTATATCCATATACTTGCCCGTAAACCCTCCCTGACAGAAATAATTGATGGAATCCAGATTGTTCACGGGCAGAGCAACTACAGCAGGCTCCGCAAAAGCTTGAAACATCGACTTACATACTCCAATACTCAAAATTCAACAGGATTCTGATTATACGCTCCCTTCAAACAGAAAGTGATAGGATAATCTCTGCAATGGTGAAAGCCTGAGCATACGTCTACGTATGTACAGTATATGTAAATAAGTATATAATCAGCCATTATCCTCTTCATCATCATAGGATCTTCGAAATCTGAAATATTTTCTATTATTAATCTTTAAATAGAATATATTTTCAAAATAAATACTAATAATTATTGTACAACCTCATACATAGAATTAATCGTAAAATCATGCTTACAATGTATATATATATATATATATATATATATATATATATATATATATATATATATATATATATATATACATACATACATACATACATACATACATACATACATACATAGAATAATTGAATAGAGAAGGCAGAAATGTAGGTCTGGAAATGAATGGAATAAAAATAAGATATTGTTCCATGAAAATGCAGACAGACAAGAAATAAGTGTTATAAACGAACATCTAGATATTCTTAATAATTATACGTACTTGGGACAGACAGTAAGTGTTCCCCTAGAACATGAGACCGAAATTAAAAGAAAGATAAGCATGGGATGGAGAGCTTTCGTAAAGAAACTGAAATTACGAAAAGTAAAATGCCTCTTCTTCTAGAAAGAAAAGTATTTAACCAGATGCTCCTACTAGTATAAACTCATACATCAGAAACAAGGAGCCTTACTAAAGCCTCAGAACATATCCTAGTTACAAGTCAAAGAAGTATAGAAAGAATAATGATGGAAGTAATTCTAAGAGACAAAAAAAAAAAAAAAAAAAAAAAAAAAAAAAAAAAAAGAGCAACATGGATACGAGGACAAACTAAAGTAGTGGATGTTCTAACAACATGTAAGTAAAAGAAATGAGCTGGACATATAATGAGAATGAGAGATAATAAATGGATATTAAGAATAACAGAATTGGTCCCTAGAGATTGCAAAAAAGCAGGGGAAGGAAGAGAGGACAAAGAATTGATGAAATAAGAAAATTTGCGTGTATAAGCTGATATAGAAAGATCAAAATCAGACGCGAGTGGAACAAGTTTGAGGCTTTTGTCCTTCAGCGGACTAGTTACGGCAGATGATGATAATGATTCATAAATAATATACATATATGTTACCGTATTTATATAATTTGTCCTTTAACATCCTAAAGAATCAGAACTGAGTAATTTGTAAAAGGCACTAGAAATCTGTAACATGGTTGTGCATTAGTACATAAAACCTCTTAGCTGCGAAAGAATATCGACGGGCAAAATAAAATAATGTCAGGAACATCTCTATAAAAAAGGTGCTCGTCAGCGATAATATTTTTGTGGCAATCGATGCATCTTCATCTCTCGCCATCAGGAAAGGGTCAGCAATTCCGTGCCCTTCAACTTTCGAAAGGTGAGAGAAAGGAAATGACCTGGGGGGTTAGCAAAATGAACGGATGAGGAAGACGTGGAGAGAAGAAGAATTCGAGTAATTGTTGAATTGGTATGATATATTTTCTTTTTAACAAAATTTTATAATTATAAATATATTATTTGGTACTGCTAGAAACATTTCATTTGAATAACACGTGAAAAGTTGATCTAGAGAAAATAAAAAATATAGCCAAGCTTTAACACAAGATAAAAAAGCAATATGTTACAAGCCAAGGGCTCCAACGCAGATAGCAGCCCAGTGCAAAAAAAACAGTAGGAGTGAATAAACTATGGAAGAGAAATAATATAAAAAAATATATTGAAAAATATATTCATAAAAAAAAAAATAGATCAGTCATAAAAAAACTATGAATCGAAGATTTGTGTCAATCTGTATAACAGTGATGAATTTGCAACAAGTTTGGGCTTCTGAGGTTCCACCAATTCTAGCACTAGACTAGGAAGATCATTCCACAATCTGGTCACAGAGGAAATAAAACCTATAGATTACTGTTTGAAATTGAGCTTATGAGGACAAAGGGAACACTGAAGAACTATGGAAAATCTTATACAAACTCCATTAAGAACTAACTAAAGGATTATACCAGAGATTAATATCTACACAAGGAATAGGAAATTTAATAGACAACGAAGTTTTGGCCCAACCCCACAAAAAAAAAAAAAAAAAAAAAAAAAAAAAATCTTTGAGTTATCAGCTGAAGACTTAAGTAAACGATAATAAAATTATGGTAGGGTAAAAGTAAAATATTTCTTCATGATGAATGGTTCACCAAAATTCTTAAGATTTACACGATATGGCAGTTACCTTTGAAACTGAAGAAAAAAAGGTCGGGCGTGCTTCTCAAAAGTAAATTTGCTATTAGCAATCACACCTAGAATTTTAAATGAGCTGTATATTGTTAAAGAGCCTTAGTTAAATCAAATACCTTAAGTGTCCTTAATCTACTTACATTCCTATTTTGAGTTTTGTTATGGTTCAACTTCGTTCCCCATAATTTTAGATAGATCTCTATCAGTGGACTCAACAACCACAAGTTTGCATTAAAGAGATGAAATTCAGGCAACGGCAGTAGTATCACCTGCATATACAAGCTTGTTTTCCATGTCAAACGACTTTTCATGCCTACATATTATGAAAATTATCATTGAAAGTAGCAAGTGCAGATTCAAATTGCCTTTCAGTTAAAGGAGCATTGTGAGATTCCTCCTTTTCTGATGTAAAATTTAGCATTCTTCGTTCTTCAATGCTTTTTTTACTGGTGACCTGGAGCAGCTTCACACTTGCAAGATACATTGGAGAAATGATCGGCCAGTTGTTCTGGTCACATACTGACCATTCACCTTCAACATTGGCATTGAGTTAGAGGTAAATTTGCCAGAACCTTTTTTACTTTCCTCCATACAAAAGGTGGTGTTCTACTGTTGACTGAGGAAACAAAAGATATCCAAGACTGGTGCCTAACTTCTTTCATTAAAAAACAGAACTTTGTTCTTCATTTTTTTGTATATAATAGAATTCTTCTCTGTACAGTGTCTATGTAATTGAGTTAAGGATTTTCTTGTTTCTTTGTGCAGGGCAGTTAGTTCTGAAGACTGGTCATTGTTTGAATAATCCTGTTGTTTTTTTAATTGAACTGACTTCTGTTGTATGATTGATAGATGGATTGAAAGTTTTCTGGCATCCTGACATCTAAGGTCATTGACGCCGTATATCTGTTGTATGAAGAGTTCCGTTCAATAAGTCTATGGTATCATCAGCACTTAAAAATTGCTCTGCATTCCCTTCAATTTCGTTCAGCTTCCGAAATCTATTCCAATCTTCCTTGTCAAGGTTCGATAGTTGCGATCTCTGTAAGGGTGGATAATTGTTGGAGTTTATAATAATTGGCGAGTGGCCACTAGCACGTCAATCATCTAACATTCTCCAATCAAAAACCTGAAGGCAGTTAGAGCTTACAATAGAAAGGTACCTGTCTGAACATGAAAGTGCGAGTGCTCTCCCGTATTCAGGAGTCCCACATCTTCATTTTCCACGATAGATGATATAATGTTGCCCCTTGGGGTTGCTAAAATATTGCCCCATAAACGATGTCTACCATTCAAATCTCCCAGGAAGAGAAAAGATTAAAGGAGTTGTGGAATCAGCTTTACTAATTTATTATACGAGATGTCATTTGGAGGAAAATGGAGAGAAAATTGCGTATTTTCTCCCTATATTAATTTGTACAACCAGTGCCTAGAGAGGAGTACGAGTAGGAAAAGATATTTGGAGAACATCTCGAACATATATATGACTTCCGCCATGGCACCTTGCTTGTTGATCATATGGTGTCCTATAGCTAGCAAACTCTCGAGGGCCAGGAGTATGAGCATCAAGCTCTCTCTTTCTCTCCTGTATAAATAATTACAGGGGAGTGCTCATGAATGAGGACCTTAAGTATTTTATATTTCACCCTTTAATTCTGACAATTCCCTAGCAAAATGGAGGAAAAAATCTATGGTTTATTTCTGGAAGACATCTTATATAAGGTCTTTCCATTGTCAGTTTTTTATTTAACATTATTTCTTGTAGACTTCTGTTGAGAGGGTCTTGATAAGTTAGGATCTACATTTGCCATTTTCATGTTTGTTTTTTTACCTAATTGTTGAGGGTTTGGTGGACCTCAAATTCAAGTTTTGATTGATTTATGTTTTTTAAAGGTTCGTCTTTTACAGATATATTATTGTACCTATTTTCAATAGGCATTTTTGCATTTCTCGTTGCAGGAGACAGGCATGGTGGTCTCCCTCTTTTCGATTGAAATATGGAGAGCTATTAGGATTTTGTACCATCAATATGACAGGGGCATCATATCACACTTTAGCATAGGATTCTTCCCCTAAATCTGGCAATGATGCTACCGGAGATTAAAGCCTTGGGCTTTTCATCCGACTTGTGGCAGATTTAAAGGAAAGAGGTGGTGCCTTTTTGACGAGAAGCACCAAATCTATACTATGAGGCATTAGTAGTAACCTTAGGAGGTGACCCTAGGTGGTGCTGCAATTCTTTCTGGATGTCCTGTAACCTTAGATCTTAAGGCCTTGGCATAACTTATGGTTTATGTTAAAGCCTAGCATATACTACACTGATATACTCTGCATTGGACTTCTGAACAGCTGCTTCTTGCATTTCATACTGAGGGCGTTTTTTATAAATATCTTTGTGATTTTAGCTACATTTAAGACACTTTGCGATAGAAGTGCAGGGTCCAGGATCAGGATCCGAACAACTGCTGCAGTTCCTTTTGTTTTTGCATAAAAATTATTCTAGATGGATGCCTAAGCTTAAAGCGGCTGTAGCACTGTAGGTTGTGGTGGCCAATGTGGTAACATCCCTGACTGGTAATCGCCAGACTGTAGTTTGAGTCCCGCTCAAACTCGTTAGTTTCCTTGGTCGCTGGAGCCTCAACATCCTTGTGAGCTAAGGGTGGGGTGTTTGGAGGAGCCTATAGGTCTATCTACTGAGTCATCAGCGGCCATTGCCTGGCCCTTCTTGGTCCCAGCTTGAGTGGAGAGGGGCATGGGCGCTGATCTTATGTAGGCTATAATTGGTCAGTCTCTAGGTCATTGTCCTTCTTGCTAAGGCAATGTCACTGTCCTTTGCCTCTGCCATTCATGAGTAGCCTTTAAAACCTATTATAAAAAAAGTTTCTGCTTAAAAAGGCGAACTTTAATTCTCTCATTTCCATTATATATTGTACATGAGAGGTTACACCATGTTCTTCAAATGTTGAAATAATCCTAGAGGTTCTAGCCTTCCGTATTTCTCTAGAGCACATACCTATTATTTACTCATCACTAAATTCATAAAGGTCTTTTTTTAAAATTGAGCCTTCTTCCATAATTAAAATTCTAATGCCGCTTGATATCTACCATTAAAATTTCCTCTATCTTTATATTATCTAACATAATAGACTGTGTTCTAGATTTGGCATAAATTAACACGAACTTCTTACTAAATCTAGAAATGTTTCCACGTTCTCTAGTCCTACTTTCTGCTGTATTGGTTTACTAAATTTAAAATAATTGTATTCTTGCTTCGAGGCTGCAATAATCCACACTGGTGGCTTAGGTTTTCTTTCTTCTATTAAGTTTATTTTGGGGTCCATTATTCATTTTCATGCCAGTCACTAGGGGGATATATGTCAAGGTTTCTAAGAGCAGTATTGCATAGCACTCTGGTAGTCTCGCTCTTATCCATTTTAATTTTTGAGACTTTACAGACTGCTTTAAAAGTCATCTCGTGACCATCAAAGCAGATAGATGCTTCCATTTTTCATCTTCTTCTCTGAAATCCATCGCTATTCCAGTAATCTTGCCATATTTCTTAAAAGTCATCAATAATGTTTCATAATGACAAGTTATCGGCAAATCACATATATGGAAGACTTTAAATATCCCCACATTACCATCACACTTTCAAACATTGGAGGAGGGGACCTTTTTCGTTATCAAGTCAGCAACAGAATTTTCCCTAAAAGAATTGGTAGAGGTCGTCAACAGTGCAGAAGGGGGGGGGGGGGGGGGAGGGATTCCAGCATATCCAAGGAGGGGGGTTAGTAACTAGAAAAATCCATTTTCGACAGATTAAATTTTTGTTAGTTGGTTAGTTGATTGGTTTACCTGCTCGAGATTATTAAAAACTACTGTATCATACGTTGGTGAGGACATATTCAGTCTCCACTAGCGGCTCAGCGAGAGTTTACTTCCCAGATGGTCCACTCCATACCATACCCGTGATAGCACTTAAACGGGTATAGTCGCACGGGTGTAGACTAAACCCGCCAGTAAGAACCTATACCAAGAAAATATGGAATCATCCTCCCTATATATTGTAATGACGGGCTTCCGGCCGAGAATCCTACCTCAAGAATTTGATCCCCGCGGATTCCGACGACGTAATCCTTGAGAATAGTTGTGCCAAAAAGGTCCAAACTATCTTCGGGATGGCTGAGATCATCCAATACTCTCACATCTGGCTTTGAATGCAAATACCTCCCAACAGTGTTCCCTTCCCTCATTTATATAAAATATGTATATATATATATATATATATATATATATATATATATATATATATATATATATATATATATATATATATATATATATATATATATATATATATATTCAACTAGTAAACTATACTCGGTGTTGAAGGCAAGGTCTGTCACAGGTCTTTCTATGCCAGTACTCACCAGCAAATTTTATTAGTTCGTCAATCCATTGTCTTCTCTTCCTTCACATTCTTCTTTTGAAATCTCTAGGGACACATTCACTTATTCTGAATGTCCATCTATTATATGCCTTCTCATAATATGTCCTGCCCATGTCCATTTATTTTCCTTACATGTTAGAATATCTTCTATTTTAGTATGCTCTCATAACCATGTTGCTCTCTTTCTGCCTCTTAGTGCTATTCCCATCATCATTCTTTCCATAGCTCTCTGAGTTGTAACTAGCTTATGCTCTAATCCATTAGTAAGGCTCGTAGGAATATCTGATTAAATACTTTTCCTTTTAGAGAAAGAGGCATTTTACATTTCATAATATGATTTTGTTTACCAAATGCTCTCCATCCATGCTTATTCCTCTTTCAATTTCAGTCTCGTGTCCACTAACTGTTTATCCCAAGTACGTATATGGGTACAATATTAACAATCTCTATAGGTTCGATCATACCTCTTATTTGTTATTTCAGCATTTTCATTGAACATGGTTAATATATATGGTTATATATATATATATATATATATATATATATATATATATATATATATATATATATATATATATATATATATATATCTCTCAAAGACACAAAAGACCTCGGTTAGATTTCATCAATCGTTTTTATCTTGAGCTTTTAAATCAATACTCCTCCATTCATCATCTCCTACTTCATGCTTCTTAGTCCTCAGCCTTGTAGGTCTAGGCCTTCCAACTCTTCTAGTGTTTTGTTTAAAGGTTTAAAGGCCACATATGGATGGCAGAGGCAAGGGACAGTGAGATCGCCCTATCGGGCAGGAAAATACCCTATAGACTGACCATATAATGATAAATGCCCCAACCCCTTCTTCACCCAAGCTAGGACCTCCGCATGGGTGTTCATGAGTTAGCAGATAGACCTATAGGCTCCCCCAAAACCCCATCCTTAGTTCAAAAGGATGGTGAGGTGACAGCGACCAAAGGAACTAACGAGTATGAGCAGGACTCGAACCTCAGTCATGTAATCGCCAGGCAACGAGCTACCTCCAGGCCACCACCACAAGCCCAGTTGAAAGCTTAGTTAACTAAAATCAAACCATCTCCATCTACCCCTCACCATGATCTAATCCACATGTGACAATCGAGTAATCTCTCTTATAGTTTCATTTGTAATCCTGTCCTGTAATATAAATCCCAATACTCCGCTGAGGGTTTTGTTCTCAAATCTACTAAATCATATATATTTGTGTATGTATTCTTATGCCACTTTTTGAATTCTCTTTGATTGAAGTGTTATCAGAAAAGCTAAACCATCTGTTATCCTAGCAAATCCTTTGGGGGCGCTTGCCATCAAACACCCCTTTGTTGTAGCTCAGAAATCACTGGTATGCATATACATCCGGGATTGCATACGGAATATCTACCTCTCTATCTATCTATCTGTCTATCTATTCTTTGTCTATATATATATATACATATATATATATATATATATATATATATATATACACATACATACATACATACATACATACATACATATATATATATATATATATATACTGTATATATATATATGTGTATATATATATATATATACATATATATATATATATATATATATATATATATATATGATTATCCAGGCATATATAGTTGTTGATATAATTTCTAATAACACATATATAACCATTTCCGGTTTAAGGTATTTAATTTTCCCGTTGCATTACACTGTAACACAGAAAAGTGAGAATCAAAGGAAAAGATAGAACTCTGATCCATCTGGAATGGGAATAGTTTCTTTAAGATGGAAAACGCCATATGTTGCATGGGTTTACAATTCCCAGATTCCAGGGGTATATTCACTTCTACAATCTAAAACAGTGATTCTGTTTTTGTTGTCACTTTAATATTATTTGATTAGGAATTCTATGAATGCTTGTAAAATAGATGTATCTATTGAATGTTAACACGCTCTCTCTCTCTCCTCTCTCTCTCTCTCTCTCTCTCTCTCTCTCTGTATATATATATATATATATATATATATATATATTTTCATATGGACATCATATAGCTCTTCTAGTAGAATGACACTCCAAAATCAAACCATTGTTCTCTAGTCTTCGGTTTTGCCACAGCCTCTGGACTATGGTCTTCCACTCTCTTGGGTTAGAGATCTCTTGCTTGAGGGTACACTCGGGAACGCTATTCTATCTTGTTTCCCTTCTTGTTATCTTGAGCTTTTATCCTCTTATTATTTCCAAGTTTTTCATAGTTTATATATGAAAGATTTATTTTAATGATATTATTGTTCATTAACTTCTAGCAGTTTTTCCTTATTTCCTTTCCTCACTGGGCTATTCTCCCCGTTGAAGCTCTTGGGCTTATAGGCTCCTGCTTTTCCAACTAGGGATGTAGCTTTGCAAGTAATGATATATATATATATATATATATATATATATATATATATATATATATATATATATATATATATATATATATATATACTATGCGCGAGTGTGCTTGTGTGTTTGAGTGTGTGTAGAAATCACGAAAGCTGACAAGTGATGCGTGTAAAATGTATTATAGCCACGGTATATAATGAAACGACTTGATTGGAGCTAGCACGTTTGTCCATTAATGACATCAACTGACTCAACAAGAAGAATGCATTTAAAAAGACATCATATTTATACAGAAGGGTATCTTTCATGTAAAATTACCATCATGTTGGAAAAAATCCTCTTTTCATATTTCAAAGATGGAATGGAAAACCTTTTTTTTTTTTCACTCGGCTAAAAGCTGATGCCACTTGAAGAGAAAATCTCTTTCCTTAATAAGATTAAGCATCTGTCATCTTCCCACTATTCACGCGTCATAGAATGCTGAATCTTGTCAGTGTTACACCCTTTCGTATTAATGAGAGAGAGAGAGAGAGAGAGAGAGAGAGAGAGAGAGAGAGAGAGAGAGAGAGACGGTTCAATATCCCTAGAAATAATTTCGAACCGAGTTCTAGCAATACTTTGTATGGCTACGCCCAATGCCCTGTTTTATTTTGATCTTAAATACGTTTTTAGTTTTCCCATATCCCTAATATATATTTTTCTTTTGTACTTTTGCATTCCATTATTGTCATGAGTTTTGATTCTTGTGGAAACTGCCTTTTATGATTCTCCCTTCTGTTTTCGATCATCTGCAATTGATTCGGTATCTTAAACGACATAGTTTACGAAAAAAATATTATTGTAGTTGTTACTATAACTAATATTACAAGATAAGCTTCAACCCTAACTAGTAAAGTAAAATGCTAAGAGCCTTAACTTATCAGTATGATAGAAGGAATAGATAAGTGAATAACTAGAAAAGTGGAATAATAATACAAACATACCATTATGAACATACCTAAATACAGTGAAAACGACAGAATTAATAGTATTGGAAATGAAGAAATTAAATGCATATAAAAACTAACTAAAAGGTAGTAGGCTGGCTAGGGCACCAGCCAACCGTTGAGATCCTACCACTTGATAGTTTTTGGGTCCTTTGACTGATCAGACAATACTACATTGGATCCTACTCTCTGGTTACTGCACATTTTGTCTTTGCCTACACATACACCGAGTAGTCTAGCCAATTCTTTCCACATTTTTCTCTATCTTCATACACCTGACAACATTGAGACTATTGAACAATTCTTCTTCGCTCAAGGGTTAACTACGGCAAAGAATTGATCAGTGACTTCTTTACTCTTGGTAATGATAGAGGAGACTCTTTAGCTAGGTCAGCAACTCTCCTAGAAGACGAACACACCAAAATCACTGTTCTCTAGTTATGGGTAGTGCCATAACCTCTGTACCATGGCCTGCCACTGTCTTGGATTAGAGTTCTCTTGCTTGAGGGTACACATGAGCACGCAGTTGTATCTTATTTCGCTTCCTCTTTTTTTTTTTTTGAAGTTTGTATAGTGTATATATGGAAGATTTAATTTAATGTTGTTACTGTTCTTAAAATAAATTATTTTTATTATTTATATCTTGTCTTGTAGTTTGTCTATTCCATTGTTTCCTTTCCCCGTTTGGGCTATTTTCACCTGCTGGAGCCCTTGGGCTTGCAGCATCCTGCTTTTCCAGCTAGAGTTAGAGCTTAGCTTGTAATAATAATAATAATAATAATAATAATAATAATAATAATAATAATAATAATAATAATAATAATAATAATAACAGGAAAAGGAAATTAAGAAACTCCTAAGCCTTCTTGGCCTTCTATTAAGTTGTCAAAAGCAAAATTTGAAAAAAGGCGAGATTGAAATTAAGAGAGCCCCGACCTAGGACACTGGAAGACAATGAAACAGTGATTATGGCACTACCCAAGATGAAAAAACACTGATTAGATTTAGAAACGTCCTATTCTTATAAATACTGCTTACTGCTACTATTACTATGCTTAATGCTGTCAAATGTGTGGAGAAATTAGTAAATGCATAAAGAATATGAAAGGGAAATGTCATAGTAGCTGTAGAAGCACATAATATGTAAGTTAATATATTATTCTTAAGAATAATTATTAGGGATGAAATGATTTGCTTGTTTGCGTTTAAATGTTTATAGTAGACGTAGTTTTTTTTCAAAGTTAATGTTTATCATTTTAAGAAGAAGAGAAAGGAGTAGTAGTAGTAGTAGTAGTAGTAGTAGTAGTAGTAGTAGTAGTAGTTGCCTCACTAAACATGTGTGCTGCAAGTATTTTTATCTAGTTATTACTGCTTTTTCTCACATCTAACTATATACGCATACATTTATATAATAAAGATGAGTGAATACATAATATATATATACCCACACACACACACACACACACACATATATATATATATATATATATATATATATATATATATATATATATATATATATATATATATATATATATATATATATATATATATATATATATATATATATATATATATATATATATACATACATATATATAAATATATACATATATATATATATATATATATATATATATATATATATATATATATATATATATGCGTAAAAATCACAGGAAAACGTGATGCTCAGATGCAGAAGAACCACAGGGAAAATGAAAATACGGAATATACACTTAAGTCCTGACTAGTTTCGTGATACTTCCTCTGAGGAAGTATCACGAAACTAGTCAGGACTTAAGTGTATATTCCGTATTTTCATTTTCCCTGTGGTTCTTCTGCATATTATATATATATATATATATATATATATATATATATATATATATATATATATATATATATATATATATATATATATATATATATATATATATACTGTATGTATATATACATATATATTTCCATGTTTTACATACTTATATACTTTACTATCATTACTGCTCATCCCATACCACGTACTGTACGTCTTGGCCGCAACAAGCAACAGCAATAGACCAGTTATCGTGGACCTAAGTAACTACATAGCCTAGATATTTAATGTGAAAAACAGGTTCGAAGGAAAGTTCATGTTATGTATTCTAGTATCAGTGGTTTCAAAGACTGTCATCTCAAAAAATTAAATTCCTCTAATGTTGATGGAATTCTTCAGGTGCCATCCCAATGCTAAAACTGAAGTGTCCTCTTCCCTGTAAACAATCATAACGTTGAGGTGTGCCTTTTCTCTTTTTCATTTTAATGAAGTCAGGAATCCGAGCCATCTACTGACTCCTAGGAACAAATTTCTGGAATTCCAGACTCATTGTGATAGGAAACGAAAGAAACCCCGGCTGGGAAGATCGTGACGAACCCCACACTCAAGCAGGAGGAGGCTCTGAATACAAATCAGAGTTGCAATCGCACGGCAGATAATCCAATTTTAGGATCTTGGATGCAGATGGGCTGAGATAAACCCTTTAACGATAAGTTTAGCGATGAGGGCGAGATGCTCTCTGATGACGCGAAGGGGAGGCATGAGAAACGATAGGCTATCAATCGTATCTTAAAATGCCATTTACTTTACATTTACTCGTATTTTAAGGACTTGCTTTTCTGGTCCCATACAATTCCCATAAATTCAGAATTTCACACTACATATTGCTCGTCTATTGTCAAATCAAGATTAAAGAAACACTTAGAGAACAAGAAAGTCCTCAGTTTCCTCTTGAAAGCCTTAATATCTTCAGTCTTTCGGATGTCTAATAGGAGCTTATTGTATTGTCTCGGGGCCGCATATATAAAGGCTCTAGAGCCTAGAGTGGTCATATAACTAGGTTCAAATAATTTGAAACCATCTATAACTATTCTCGTGCCAGGAAGATTTGTTAGCTGCACACTATGTAGCAATTCTTTTAGATATTTAGGAGGTCCAGTTCTGATAACTTGATGGGTTATTGCACATATTTTAAACTTAATTCTAGCTTTAATAGGCAGCCAGTGTAAATCAATAAGTGTGGAAGTGATCTTTTCTCGGGGTGAGACACCTTTTATCAGTCTTGCTCCTCTATTTGTTATGTTTTGTAATTTCTTGAGTAGTACTTTTGGTGAATTGTAGAATATGGAGTTACATAAGTCAATCCTCGTAATGACACAGTTTATCACAATTTTGTTCAATGTTCATCCAGGTACTTTATAAAAGCCATCAGTTTTTATTTGGGCATTAAAAGACAAGTTACAGTCAAGAGATACTCCTAGATCGCGAAGTTTACTAGATATCGGGGCAGAGTTGTTAATTATGTTTATTTGGATAGCAACCTAGTTTTTTAGACTGTTTTTCTTTCCAATCACCATAAACTCAGTTTCATATTCATTTAATTTTAGTTGTTTGATTGGTATCTATTGTCATCTATAACATTTACAGAGAAGTATAATTGTATATCTTTTACAAATAGTTTAAACTTCACTCCATGCCTTTGTAGTATTTTCAACAGACCGATAATAAAATTGGGCCCAGTACACTCTCCTGAGGTACCCCTCCGTTTAATGGTTCATATGATGAATAAGCGTTCCCAATTTGCAAACAGTAGTTTCTGTCAGCCAAGTAGTCTTTCAAGTATTCAAAAGTTTGATCTTCAATAACGATGGACGGTATGTCATTCAGTAGCAGTTCATGTACAACTGCATCAAAAGCTGCACTAAGATCAAGCAATATTAAAATACTACATTTGTTTTAATCCATCATTTCCAGCATATCATTTACAAGCGAAGAGATAGCCGTCTCCAGAGAGTTAATTTTCTGTAAGCAGACTGATTGTCTGGTAAACCTTCTATTTCTTCTAAGTGACTAATTATTTGTTCAAGAATAGCGTATTCTAGCACTTTTGAAATAAAGGATAGATTCGAAATAGGTCTCCACGATCATAATTGCTGATAATCTAGAGCACTTTTCAAAACCGGTGTAACTATAGCCACTTTCTCCGATTTGGGAAACATCACTCATTGATGCTTGTATTTGCTATCACGTAATTATATCAGCTAGACTGGAAAAGTTTCTTCCTCCGGTTACCTGTCATTGGATCGATGGCAAAGTTTGTTTTCTTTACTCTTTTGATAATTCTGGGGCATTGTCTTGTGTTATATTATTGAAGCTCGTTAATTTTATCTGTGTATCTAGTGTAGCACTATTTTGATGTTGAATATTTGTTAAATGACCTAGTTATATTTTCTATTTTATTTCTAAAGAATACTAGAAAATCATGTGCTAGTTCCTGGTCACTGTAGCGAAGGTGGTATTCTTTTCATTTACATTTCCAATTATACCATTAAGGAGACGATATATATTT
>NC_090727.1:191447960-191455460 GCF_036898095.1 Palaemon carinicauda
AGAGAGAGAGAGAGAGAGATCTTAATACACCTATAGGGTCCTTTCATGATATTCTGATCTTTCTTTAATTCAATTCAGAATTATACATAATTCAGATTATCCTACTGTCGTTCTCGTTTTCCATTAACTGAGTCACTTAAAATACATAGTTTTACCCCTTCTGACATTTTTGTCTATCTCAAATTTTATTACATACATATTAACAAACACTTCCTATGAAAAGGCTCAACGTTAATTTCATTGGCATTAAATACCCACAACAATCCCGGCATGCTTTCCTACATTGGCTTTCACAGACAACAAAATTTTCTTATCAGTCTTTTTACACACATCCTGCTACCTTTCTTTGTTTCCACAGGTCTGTGACTCACCTTTTCTCTCATCTTGCCTTCTTCCAACATAATTAATTGCTCTATCAAATTCGTTTCCTTTTACTTTCAATATTCAACCCTAATATATTTTAAATTTCATCTTTCCTCACAAATACCTTCTAACTTTGACCAACAACTGCAGTTTCTTTTCTCTTTCTCCAAACAACGCAGTATCACCTTGAAACATGAAACGTTCCATATCCCATTATTGAATCATTTCGTTACTTCAATTTCTTGCTTATATCCATTTTCTTTTCTCTGGTCTCTTGCAACACTCCAACCATAAAGATACTGAAAAGCTATATGGACATACCATGACCTCATCTCAGATGCCGTTTCCCACCAAACCAGTAATTTAACTTCCTAAATACGCTAGCTCATATGTTACTTCCTTCATAAAATAATCCAAGTGCTTCCAAAATCTAGTCACCTTTACCAAATATTCTCAAAACCATCCATATCGCCTCCCTCTTGAGTCGTTCATAAATCTCAAGATTCTTTCATAATTTGGTTCAAGTTTCCTGTATACCCTATACAACATCTTCTTGTTACTATAAAACTCTTAAAGTAACCGAGTCATCACGAACATTTGATCTACGCACACTTTTCACAACACTGTTATTTCCCTATTAATTACCTTGTTACCAACTTTTTTAATTTCTCAAAAAATCCGAGCACACACTTACCCGGCATTACTAAGTATTTCCACAACTCTATAATTCCTACAGCAGTGTTTAAACAATAAAAGAATTGTTCCTTTTTCCCATTCCTTTGAGCCTTTCCATCAACCAGTCATGCCTTACAAGACACTGTCAGCTAGTCAATAACAAAATCATCATTATGCTGTAGCATCTTACATGTAATTCCTCCAACTCCTTTCACGACTTCATAAATCAAGTTTTCAAACGTCACTGTCCTAAGCATCTTTAGCTTGTCAGTAAGGCATTTTAAACCTTCCAACACCTTATCCACCCTTTCATAGTCAATAAACATTCTAAATACTCAATCAAACAAGACTGTTATCACATCTGGCAACAAATCTACGCTGATTTTTAGTTCCAAGAACCATTTCGTTATTAACCTTTTTGTCGGTATTTACATCTTTAAAATGTTCAATAGAGTCACTCACACAGATATATGTGTATATAAATTTACATTATATAATAATAATAATAATAATAATAATAATAATAATAATAATAATAATAATAATAATAATAATAATAATAATAATCCAACAGTGTTAAGTGATGTCGGAAGGGAGGAAGGATGAAAGAGTAGTCATTCAGGGCAGGGTAAGTGACTCTGTGCCCATCCTTCCCACAGTCGGAGAATTAATTAGACCTTCCATGTGATGGGAGAAAAGTCGTAAATAAGTTAATCAATTCATCAGAAGCCCCGGATGAAAGCAAACGAAGGTTCCTTGAAGGCTTGACTATTCATTTGTTTCGCTCTCTCTTTCATTTCCTTGAATTCTCTATTATTCCTGGTTAGCATGGAATCGGGGAAAATAAGGGAAAATTTTAAAAATAAGATTTATAGAGCTACTAAGGAAGAAATACCAGTGTTATAACCTCACCCAAGGAAGTTTTTTTTTCGAGTTCGTTTATTTATCTATTTATCTGTGTCTGTGGACAGGATAACGTCAAAACTATCCAACGGATGTTGACGACATTTTCACCATAGATAGATCTTAGGTCATTGACGACCTCATTAAATTTTGGAGATGATCCGAAACCGGATCCGGATTCTGGATCAAGAATTGCATTTTTCATAATTATAAAGAACAGGATTACGCCACAACTACAAGACGGATTTTGACGAAATTTCCAGCACAGCTAGATCCTAGGTCATGGACGACCCAATTATTTTTGAAGATCTACATCCAGATCCGGATTCTTGATCCCAATTTGCATTTTATACAATCATAAACAACAGGATTGCGTCACAACTACTGGACGAATTTTGACGAAATTTTCACCACAGATAGAACTTAGGTCATGGACGACCCCATTAAATTTTGAAGATGATCCAGATCCGGATTCAGATTCAAGATCCGGATTTCAATTTTCGCCATTTTAAAAATACATTCAAAACAAATTGACAGATTTTGCAGAAGTTTCCACCACAGATACATCTTAGGCCATGGACGACTCCATTAACCTTTGGCGGAGGTCAGATACCTCTGATTGCTCCTATTTTACTTAGATGAATGACGTTTCTTTTATAAATATCTCATCTCTTAATCAAGCCTATAACCTAATATAACCTTGCACCACATTTTCTATGGTGACATTCTTTTAATGGTCATGATGATGCTGTGCAAGGAACCAATTAGGTGATAACTGAGAGGCGAGGTGAATACAACAGACTTTATTTCAACATATCATGAGTTTATATACAAGCCGTTCCAATTCCAAGTAAGAACGGCACAAAAATTCAAACACATTGATTTATGAACATACAGGCTTAAACAGGATATCAGTTCCAGGGGAGAGCAATATCAATATATATAAAAAACAAAAATACCGTTATTGTGTACGAGCGTGTATGATACACATGTTTAAGGAAATCAATGGAGACGCACTCTTTTATGCCACTAATATTCAGCAAGAACGCCTTCGTTGTTCGATGAATTATAAGGAACGGTCCGTGTAAAGAGGCATTAGTAGTGCCTTGCAAGTGTTGTTGAGCAGAAAAACGTGCAATGCCTTGTATAAACTTCTCGGTATGTGTTGCTCTGCTGGGGGCTTGTAAGTCTGGCAGCATTGAGTAAATTTTCCCACAATATGACGTAGGTGCTGCAGATTGTCGGAGGAGGTTGCACACAAAAAAATTTGGGCTGGGATGACCAACTGGTTACCATATACCATTTCAGCTGCCAATACATCCAGGGCGTTGTTGGGAGGTGTCTTTAGTTCCAGGCAGCAAAGCTGGGTAAACCAGTTGGAGTCATTGCAGTGGGACATAAAAGCTGCTTTGAGGGTGCGATGAAAACTTTCAACTATTCCGTTGGTAGCAGGGTTGTTGACGGTTGTCTGATGTAGAGTGATTCCAAGGAGATTCACTAATAATGTCCACAATTTTGAGATGAAAGTGGTTGCCTGTCAGAAGAAATATGCTCAGGGATACCAAATCTCACTATCAATCCTGAGAGTAAGGCAAATGTACCTGAGGTGGGCATCGCAGTTTCCATGGCAATAGCTTCAGGCCAAGGAGTGGAGTGGTCGATGATGACACACAGGTAACGATGTTCTTGTGCTGTGTTTAGGGGCCCAATGACGTCGACGTGAATGTGGCCATAGCGAAGCTGAGGTTAAAGGAAGGTGCCCACTCATGAATCCGTGTGTCGATGTACTTTTGAAGTTTGGCAAGAAGTATAGGAGCGGACCCATCCTTAATAATGTTGTGCCAAATAAACTTTGTCTTCAGTAGCTGTGCAGTAGATCGGCACAAGGGATGTAGAAGGCCATAAATGAAATCAAATGCCTGTGGCACGTGGTATCCGTGGTCTAATTCTACCAGAGCCGATGTAAGAGATATAGGTGGCATTGAAGTCGTTGAGAGGGATGTCTTTCATTCTTGGTACTCAGGATCTTTTTCTCGGGCTTCTGCCAAGGTGTTGTAATCCAATCCCAGGTGAATGGCAGCCAATGTGTTTCTTGACAAGGCATCGGCATCGAGATTCAAGGGTGCAATTGTATTCAGCCACAGTTGAGAGATGTCAGCGTTGACGGGCGGACCAGGCCTCGAACTGTTGAGTGAGGGCGTGCACCAGAAGCATATGGTCCATGTAAATAATGTAGGGTGTACCTTCCAAGAAGTGGTGAAAGTGACAGATATCTAAGTGCCCGCCCACAATTAGCAGTCGAAGGTAGAGTAGCCGAAATCCACCTTGTACATTTTCTACTGAAGAAATAGTGACGTCGCTGGCATGGGTGGAGAGAAGGAAAGGTGCATGTGGCACAAAAAAAAAGTGGGATCAGCAGCAACTGATAAGGCATTCTTTGTGTTCCAGAAGACCACTTCTTGAAGGGGACTCTACTTCAGGTCTTTTAGGGGCTTGCCCCTGAGGGGGGCATATAGGGTGGCAAGAGTAATGGCGATGGCTGGTAGGAAACGGTTATAATAGTTTATCCTGCCAAAGAATTCTTGCAGTGCTTTGACGGTCGAGGGCGTGGGAAAGTTCTGAATGGCCGCTACCTTCTATGGGAGGAGGTGGACTGCTTCAGGAGTGATGCAGTGCCCTAGGAACCATACTTCCTTGGCGTCAAAGGTCCACTTGTCTTACCGGACTACAAGGCTATTCCGTTGTGGGCGGTCGAGAATGACGTGTAAGTGGCGGAGGTATTCCTCTTTGGAGGAAGAGAACACAAGTATGTCATCCACATAACATAGAAAAAAAGGGGAGGTTCTCCAAGATGCCATACAAGAGATGTTTAAAAGTGTCCCAAGCATTACAAAGGACAAAACAGGAGTTATTGAAGGTGTATGTACCGAAGTGGGTGATGATGGTGGTCTTGGGGATGACTTTTGGGTTCATGGGCACCTGCTAATACCCCTTCAGGAGATCGAGCGTTAAGAAAACCTTCGCTTTAAGCAAGTAGAGGGTTACGTCAGAAATGTTTGAGAGGGGGTAGTGAACCGGTTCTGTCTGCATGTTCAAACACCTGCAATCCCCACACGGATGCAGAAAGCCATCTTTCTTCAGAAATATGTGTAAGTGTGACGACCATAGGCTTGATGCCTTCTGTTTTTTTAACAGCTGCCAAACAATCCAGTGGCAGACTACTAAATTTGGCGAATACTGGGGACCCGTCGTCTTGATATGGTGATAAACACCGTATGAGTTTTACAAAGTTCTGGATGGAAAACTTCTGGGTATGACATGAGTAGGTGGGCGTAGGCATCTGTGGGGGCTCTGATGGGGAGAACGAAGTCGGAGGGGATTTGTTGGAGAAGTGTTGATGAATAAGATTCAGCGTTGACAAGCCGTCAGTGAGCAACATCAACCAGGTAGTGGAAATGTGAGAGGAAATCCACACTGAGGGTTGTCAATGTGACATCACCAACGAAGAACTTCTAGCGATATATAATGCTTCCACACCATAATGTGATATTTTCATAACTGTAGTTGGGTAACGGACATCTGTTGGCAGCTACTAGGTGGATGTCGACATAATTAGACAGACTGCTTCATGTTTTGAAGAGTGGTTTTGGCAGAAGAGAATGGCAAGCAACTATGTATACCAAAAATGCACGCCTGTACCTGTGTAATGCAAAAGAAAAGAATAGTAGGAGAGGAGGCCACAGCTACAAGCGAGGGCCTATTTACACTTTTTTGGGTCACTGAAAACTGTTCGCACATTTCTTTGCAACAGTCCCGAATCTAGAGTGGTATTAGCATAATTGTGGCCGATGGGAGCCATGAATGGCTGTAGAGATCATTGGCTGGGGCATAAGTGAATGGTGGGTGGTGATGTGTGTGGGCGTTTCAGCACACCACGTGGTAGCCATCTGCGTCATACCGCATGCACGTCCGCTTAGGTCGATGTTGAATAGTTGTCCACTTCATCAGGAGTGGCAGCGTTGATGGAGGTTTTGGAGGTGGTGAAGTGGATGTCCATAAAGGCGTCATCTTTGGTCATCAGGTTCTTCACCGGCAAAATATCGATTTCTGGTTTGGCTGTACGTACTGGTTCGGATAAGCGTTGTACCCAAAGGGCACGAAGTAGGTTCACCTCACGAGGAGAGCCATCTCCGGCAGGTTACAGGTGAGCAATACTAGGCATTTCCCTCAGGGCAAGCGAACCGTTCTGGTTCCCTAAACTTGTTGAGAGAGCTGAAAAGTTTGCCTAAGCGGGCAGCTGACATTAGTGAGTAATGATCCAAGAGGTATGTCCCCTCGGTCGCAAAGCCAATCAGAGATTTAAGGGAAAGTATCGTCAGGGATAGCCGCAAGAACATCGTCTGCTTTGGTGATTGACTGAGTCATACACTTGATGCGAAACTGGACCTTGGCATGCTGAAACCAGGCGAATCACTCTATACTGGCCAAGGGAGGTAGTTTCATGGAATTGGCGTTGATAGAAGAGTTAGTGTCGGAAGACGGCATCAATAAACAATAAGACACAGCAGCGAGGGGGAGGTGGGGGAAGGCAGGAGAAAGCTGGTCACTCCAATCACCAATGAGCGAGGCAAAGGTGAGGTGATAACTAAAGAGGTGAGGTGAATGCAACTGAATTCATTTAAACGATCATGAGTTTATATACAAGCTGTACCAAGAAAGAACATATAAAATCAAACATATTGATTCATGAATACAAAGGCTTAGTGAGGGGGGAAGGCGTACAGGGCTCAGGCAACTACAATGTAATTTGTTTGATGACATCAATTAATGGCATAATGTTATCGATTACTTTCAGACTAGATTTTCATGAGTTCCGTTTATGTATATAAGGTATTTTTCAAAATAAGAATACTTTTCTCTCTCTTTATATATGTATATATATATATATATATATATACACACATATATATATATATACGTATATATATATATATATATATATTATATATATATGTATGTATATATATGTATGTATATATGTATATATGAATATATATATATACATACATACATACATATATATATATATATATATATATACATATATTTATATATGTATGTATGTATGTATATATATATATATATATATCTATACATATAAATATATATATATATATATATATGTGTGTGTATTCATATATGTATAGTATATATACACATATGTATATACATTTATATATATATATATATACATATATATGTATTCATATATGTATAGTATACACACACACACACACACACATATATATATATATATATATATAATGTACATATATATAATGTATATATACATATATATATACATATATATATATATATATATATATATTTATATATATATATATTTATATATATATATATATATATATGTATTTATATACATATATAAATATAATATATATATATATATATATATAAATATATATATATGTATATATATATATATATATATATTTATATATATATATATATATATATATATATTTATATATTTACCAT
>NC_090727.1:191462960-191472960 GCF_036898095.1 Palaemon carinicauda
TCACCACACTCACTTCCGAATAAGACTTGCCAAGGTCCCGCCCAAGAACCTTGGCTAATCAGACCTTGAACTAGATGTTCATTCAACCGTCAGTCCAACCTGGATGAAGGTGATCCAACAGCTCCTCCAATTAGTGGAAGTTGATCTCACTTTTAATGAGTACCCAGACCTCATCTCTGTTGATAAAGGGACCGACCTGCCCACCTCACCACCCTTTGGGAAAACAAGGCATTGCTTGCCGAGAGCCCTCAGCAGGAAACATCCCCAAATTATATGAGTTCATCCAAGACAGTTATATACGGCTCAACTGTCTTGGGCTACGTTGTGTCAGTATAAGCTAGCCCACTCCAACAGACGTTGTTGTCACTGCAATAGAATACCATTTCCTTGAAGAAATCAGAACAAGCTGTAATAACTACTATCGATGGATGAAGAAGTTGAACACCACTCGGCTAGTAGTGCAACCAGTACTCCACCCAAAAAGAGACCATACCGCCCTAGCATTCGCCCAGTCCTCTAAACTCCAGCCAGCCATATTGCCACGCTAACCCTCTGGAGGTCATGCTGCCCGATTGACCCCAATGTCCTCTAAACTCCAACCATAGCCTCGCTGCACTGACCCTCCGACAATCACACCACCCAATCACCAACCAGCCCTCTACAATCCAACCAGCTGCCACTCCAAGTCAACCATCCAGAGATCATGGCACCCGAGCAGCCAACCACTCTTCTCAACTCCAACCATCCGCCATGCTGCTCTAACTAGTCTTCTCTCTCTGCTGACCCTCCAACGGTCATATCTCTCCAGTGGCCAACCAGCCTTCTAAACTCCAACTAATTGTTGCTCTGTGTCGACCACCTAACAGTCATGCCAACAACAGCAGTCACCTAGTCTTCTACACTCCAACCAGCCACGAAGTTCGCTGACCCATCAATGTTGGGAGTTTGGTCATCCTGGTAAACAAAACCTTACCGCGAAGCCACTACCCACTCAAACTCATTCTGCAGCACTATCCTGGCCCTGACTGGCTCATCTACACAAGTGCAAGACATGTTCACGAGTGCAAGACATACCTTGAGTCATCTCAATCCTCTAGAGGGCCACTTTGCTCCAGACACTGGCGTTCAATTGAACGAACCTTCAAACCAATGTTCAAACTGCCCACATGTCTGGTATACTGCCTTTGCAAGTTTGAATCTCTTGCGGTAGTCAGACCTCTCTGGGGGATGAGAGCTAGAAATCTTCAGCCCAGGACTCAAGCCGCCAATCTACTATGCAAGCTAGAATTCTGCAGTGGGATTCAGATCCCTCTGGAAAAGAGGACTAGAATCTTCTACTCTTACTGCCATCCTTACCCTCAGACACTTCTTCCTGTTGGTAAGATGTTCGAAATCCTACAAAGATTCCGAAACAATTTAAAAGTAATTTGAGACTATGTTTTCTCACCTGATATGTATAGAATTAATCAACATTAAATGCTCAAAACTGACCTAAAATTAAGTATATTTACTAACATTACTCATGATAAATGTTCTACTAACAATCATTTTTAGTCATTATAAATATTACCTAACATCACTATATATAGGTTTTTTCCAGAATTACATATCAAAAGTTTTCCTCTTGAAATGATCTAACCATAATTATTACAATTCATTGTCTTGTCTTTAATGCATGAGGGATTCTTTGCAATGTTCACTGTCTTAAAGCTTGATAACCCTTAGTCCCATATACCTGTACTGTATATAGTGCCAAATGCATAATTTTTCAATCCTTCTCTTTTTAGTCAAGTAGTTCTTTCATATCAATGTCCCTATTGTAAATTGTCAGACTAATCCCCAACCCATGGTCTTATACATTGTATTCCGGCTCAGTTCCTAATATTTTCATATCCAAGAGAGCTTGCTGCACCCTAGAGTTTAAGATTCCCATTTTTTTGTAGACTGACCATTTACCATTCTTCATGCTTCATGCACCTGGAGGATGATTCCCCAGTTGGTGGATTATGTCCCACCCTGTCTCACAGGTCACTCTGTTTATCACAACCTTAACATGAATTTTCCTTAACTTTTCCAGGTGTTTAGCTCCTGGTGAATTGTCGCTTCATCATTCAGCTGATATACATCTAACCCCTCGACACGTGTCCCTCGAGATAAATCTGCTTACACTATAACCTACCGTACTTTGTTAAGCCTCCATATACTCATATACTCATATCTTCTGCTCACACGTAAGTTAAAGTCCTACCCTCTTCAAGAATCATATCTCATCTGACAGAGGTCCCAGCACACTGACCCAGATTATCCTTTGTTTTTTTATTACCCTGAACTCTACCTCTCCCATGCTAACTCGCACCAAATTTCTTCCTGTCTGATTAGTAGATTTATAACCTGTCCTAGAGTAGAAGATAAGCCACCTGCCAAACCTATTCATCTTGCTGTAAAGATATTAACATTCCACTAACACCTGAATTTCCAGCAACCCACCTCTCTACGTAACTATTCTGCCCACTAATCCCTTAGCTTGAATCTTAGGACTCCCCTCTACTTGCTTTTCTATCCAATTTTGTTCACTCATTCCAGACAGGACGCCATCTTGTTTGCCATGGCCAATATGATGATACCTACCTGGTTCTCACAGCCTCACCCTGTCGAATTCAGGACAAAAGGTCACTGCCCTCAACACTTTCTGTAGACCAAAGCTGTAGAGGAACCTGATCTATCTAACCACCCTCAGAATTCAAATCGTACTCATGGGGCCCACATACCGCTTATTCTACCTTGAGTATCTACTTGTCCTGTGTGTCCCTATTTTGTTTCAGGTGTAAACATCATATAAACCTTAAATTATCAAAAATAAATTAATATGTGAACGTTGCCTGATGTACATTTACCCTACCTAAATTAATCATCTTATCTGAGTAAGAAAAGTAAATGCTTCATCACTCCCGTGTGAAAGAACTACAATTAAACTTTAAGTGAATAACAATCTCAACTCTCACAAGTTAACATATTGCCCCTCCAGTACAAGATTTATACGGTTTATTTAAAGATTGGTCCTTCGGGACCCTTGCCATTTACTATAATTTACTGACCTCTCGAAATTAGAGGATCAGGGAATTGATTATAGAGAATATTAGGCTTTCACAAGGTCTGTATATTTAGTGATTCTCCATTGATCATAGAGTAATAATTGCTTTTCAATCTATAAGCAGTAGCCAGTCCAAGGAGTGTTGGCATAGCCATGTGCATTTCTGACCCTGTGTTTCTCTTTTATGAATTAGTAATGATAAATATTTTTCAAAGTTGTAGCTATAGAGCATTCTCACAGACATTTTGTGCCAAGTTCAGATATTTTCAAAACTATGAAATATCCTCCATCTATCATTGAACCAACTCCTAGGCCATCTTCTGCCTGCTCTTCGTCTTTTCATGTCTTTTAATGTTTTCTTTATATATATATATATATATATATATATATATATATATATATATATATATATATATATATATATATATATATATATATATACATATATATCATATATATATATATATATATATATATATATATATATATATATATATATATATATATATATATATATATACTGTATATATATATGCGTGTGTGTGTGTGTGTAAATTACTTGGTCATAAAACTGCACATGACAAATATTCAAGTATAAAATCCACAGGTAACAGGAAAGTAAAAGACTTGGTACCAAGCACTTTCGTTTATTTCGTACACTTCTTCAGGTTAAAAAGTGTACATAATACACGAAAGTACTTGGTACCTGTGGATTATATATATATATATATATATATATATATATATATATATATATATATATATATAATATATTATATATATATATATATATATATATATATATATATATATATATATATATATATATATATATATATATATATATATATATATATATACTGTGTAAATCGTTACACATGTTGTTAATGAGCGGTAATGATGCACGGAGTGGATAATGCTATTGAGTATCTTTTGCAATGTGTTTTATGCACAAATCAAAATTTAAAATGGACCACTGAGATACCTTTTTTTCTCTGAAACCACCCCGGGGTTAAGGGAACCACTTATTATTGAGAAAAATGCGTTGTGTGTGTGCTTGTAGCAAAGACAGTTAGGGCAAAAGTGGAAATCTCCCTTGCAAAAGAAAAAAAAAAACCGTACTTATTAGCCATCAATTGTAAATGTGCCTTAAAGTCCGTGGGCTGAGGGGGCTCACCTTGCACCCCCCACCCCCTTAAAATTGACAAAAGTGCATTTAGGTTGTAGCATTTGAACTATATTTTCATTTTTCTAATGTTCCCATTGAAAAAACAGGGACTCACTACCACTAATCGGCCACTTTATTTGATGACATCATCGAATTTTGCAGCTGCCAGTTTTGGGGTAGGGGAAACCTAATTAGACATAACTCCGGACTGAATGGTCACAGAAAGATAAATGACATATCAAAATGTTTGCGTTGGGCCTCTCCAACAGATAAAACAGACAATTTGCAATTATGTTTGATAATTAGGTCACCAGAGGTCAAAAGGTCATCCAATTTGGGGTCAAGTGAAAATTTTCGGCACTTCCATAAATGTAACCCCAGGACCAGCCAGACCAATATCTGATGACTTTTTCTGCCTTATTTCATCTCTAGAGACGTCAATAAATAGAAAGATACCCATTAAGTGTACTTATTAGCCAAATCATGGAAATGAGATGTTATGTAAAAAGGTCAATTTTCCAATTTGTCGTTTTTTTTGCCTCAAAATCGTAAAAACTGATAAAGCTCATAACTCTTCTTATAGAGGGGCTACTGAAACTATTTTGGCGTGTTTTCCCAAGTTTTGGGAGTCAGAAAATCCAAAAAAGCATTCTCAACAATGTCAACTAATCACATCATGCTAATAATCAAGATGGCCGCCACTCTGTAGGCCATAATTTTGATTTGGCTATAACTCCTCCATGAATGCAGCAAGAGAGATAATATTCGTGTCCTCATCCAGGTTCTTGAGATCACAGCATCCAATAAAGGCAGTCTCAACCAGTCTGTCAGTAAATTTGGGAAAAGTCACATAAATCAACAACAGAAATGCTTTATTTGAAGGTTATGACAATCATGAATGAAATACAATAAAACTGGACATGAATGTACAATATACTCATATGATGCAAGTCCTCATTGGGAAAATTCACACTGTGTTGCTTTGGACTACAGAAAAAAGTCAACCTATGCAAGGTATAAAGATTGATAGTCTACTTGGGTACCTTTGGGTCCACTTTTAATTAATGGATAGGTAATTATTGGCAATATCTTGTGATACAAGGGAGGTCCTTGGTCCTTTAACCCTGAAATCTACCATCTTGTTACTTGAAACTTTCTTAGCCCAAGTCGGACCCACTATCATCACTTTCATAGTCATCATCAAAATTTCCATCACTTGCATTGTTTTCATTAAGGCTTTCATCATCAGACGTCTCATCATCGTCCATCGTCTCAAGTATATCAACCATGATCCACAGCTGGATGAGGGACTTCAATGTTTGGGATAATGGGCACATTTCCATATCGCAACCTGATAGTTCACCACCTGATATGCTCATTTAGACATTCTTGGTGGCTGAAGAGATGAAAGATCAACATTTTTCTTTGAATCCAGCGACTGCCCACTGCACTTTAACTCGAGCATTTGGTATCGAAGCTGGTCAACCTCCTTTGTCTTAGTTTTAGCAGAATACATGGTGCAGGTGAAATCCTCAAGAGCAACGAATATTTCATCGGTTACCTCCCATGACTCCCCTAGGCAACTGAAGAATTCGCAGGGTTTAAACATGACAATTCCTTTAAAAGCACTGGTCATATCGCATCTACTGAATGCATGCAGACCAAGGAAAGCAGACCAAGTAGAGCGGCACAGTAAGTTGGTGTGAACCCTTCCGATAGCTCTGTGTCATCTATGAATCGCCTTCTATTCCCAGTGCCAGTATCAAAAAGGAGTTGCACACCTAAGTTTGGAGCATAATACAGAAGTATGAAGAATATGTCACTCTCTGGACTTTGAACCAGAACAAATTTATATCCATCATCCTTGGCATAGGTTGAATAGAGAATGACACGTGAATCAGTCTCTTCCTGGGTTGAGTCAAGAGATTCAATTTGAAATGCAGTGATCTTCCCATTGTCTGCCTTGAGTTCGTACGCCTTGCCCTTACAAACTAAGATAAGCTTCTTCTTCTCTACCTTCGGTATATTCTCCTCCGTGCACCAAACCCTCAAGAGTAATTCAATGAGCTGAGTTTTATTGTCGTCATTACTCAAGAACTCTTTCCAGTTATCTGGTCGCCTTTTGTTTTCTCCACTAACCAAACTTTTTTCTCCTGAGCCAAGATTTGATCTCTCCAGGGATTTTATTGAATTGGGCATGTAAGTGTCAGTGCTGAAAATCATGCTGGATTTCCTAGATGTAGAGACGGACAAGATGTTTTGACATATCTGTTTGAATGTTTTTGGCATTTCCTTCATTGAGTGAAACACGGCATTTCCATCTTCTACATTCATGGTATCTTTGTCAGGAGGAATAGCAGAATCATTTGTGTCTTCCACTAAGTGGTGGAATGCCTTGCTCTTGTCTGTCATCAGAATATACCCATCTGGTGTCTCAAGTGATGATGACACAGGCCTGAGTCGGTATTGTAGAAGTTCTTGGACATCCAATTTGTGGTTTTGAGACTTGACCAACAACTTGAATGCAATATTCCACTGCTGTTTGTACTCCACTGTTTTGTTACTTGATGTTTTCACAAGTGCTTTCTTGCCAGTGTCAGCGAAAGTCTTAAGCCTCTTTTTGGGCAATGGAGCAAAGAAGTCATCATTCTTCTTCAGTCTCTCTGTTATGCATGTGTTCTTTGCTTGATCTTCCAGGCGGCTTTCTTACTCTTCTGGATCTGTGATGAACGGGTATCAAGATTCTTGCTGTCTTTGTTGCTTTCGCCCCCCATATTCACCATCTGTAGCATCACCTCTAGGTACCTTGTATACTTGTAGGAAGTGCAGTTCCCTTGAACCAACAGGGTTCTAGATTCCCATCCTTCATTATCCAACCATGATCCACAGCTGGATGAGGGACCTCAGGTTTGGGATAATAGGCATGTTTCCATATCGCAACCTGATAGTTCACCTCCTGATATGCTCATTTAAAAACTCTCGGTTTACATGCCCAATTCAATAAAATCCCTGGAGAGATCAAATCTTGGCTCAGGAGAAAAACGTTTGGTTAGTGGAGAAAACACAAGGCGACCAGATAACTGGAAAGAGTTCTTGAGTAATGACGACAATAAAACTAAGCTCATTGAATTACTCGAGGGTTTGGTGCACGGAGGAGAATATACCGAAGGTAGAGAAGAAGAAGCTTATCTTAGTAAGGGCAAGGCGTACGAACTCAAGGCAGACAATGAGAAAATCACTGCATTTCAAATTGAATCTCTTGACTCAACCCATGAAGAGACTGATTCACGAATCATTCTTTATTCAACCTATGTCAAGGATGATGGATATAAATTTGTTCGGGTTCAAAGTCCAGAGAGTGACATATTCTTCATACTTCTGTATTATGCTCCAAACTTAGGTGTGCAACTCCTTTTTGATACTGGCACTGGGAATAGAAGGCGATTCATAGATATCACAGAACTATCAAAAGGGTTCACACCAACTACTGTGCCGCTCTACTTGGTCTGCATGCATTCAGTAGATGCAATATGACCATTGCCTTTAAAGGAATTGTCAAGTTAAAACCGCTGCGAATTCTACAGAAATGCTCAAAGTACCAAGAAGTCTTCAGTTGCCTAGGGGAGTCATGGGAGGTAACCGATGAAATATTCGTTGCTCTTGAGGATTTCATCTGCACCATGTATTCTGCCAAAACTAAGACAAAGGAGGTTAACCAGCTTCGATAACAAATGCTCGAGTTAAAGTGCAGTGGGCAGTCGCTGGATTCAAAGAAAAATGTCTAAATGAGCATATCAGGTGGTGAACTATCAGGTTGCGATATGGAAATGTGCCCATTATCCCAAACATTGAGGTCCCTCATCCAGTTGTGGATCATGGTTGGATAATGAAGGATAGAAATCTAGAACCCTGTTGGTTCAAGGAAATGTACTTCCTACAAGTATGGCTGATATACTTGAGACGATGGACGATGATGAGACGTCTGATGATGAAAGCCTTAATGAAAACAATGCACGTGATGGAAATTTTGATGATGACTATGAAAGTGATGATAATGGGTCCGACTTGGACTAAGAAAGTTTCAAGTAACAAGATGGTCGATTTCAGGGTCGAAGGACCAAGGAGCTCCCTTGTATCACAAGATATTGCCAATAATTACCTATCCATTAATTAAAAGTGGACCCAAAGGTACCCAAGTAGACTATCAAACTTTAAACCTTACATAGGTTGAATTTTTTCTGTAGTCCAAAGCAACACAGTGTGAATTTTCCCAATGAGGACTTGCATCATATGAGTATATTGTACATTCATGTACAGTTTTATTGTATTTCATTCATGATTGTCGTAACCTTCAAATAAAGCATTTCTGTTGTTGATTTATGTGACTTTCCCCAAATTTACTGACAGACTTGTTGAGACTGCCTTTATTGGATGCTGTGATCTCAAGAACCTCGGTGAGGACACGAATATTATCTCTCTTGCTGCATTCATGGAGGAGTTATAGCCAAATCAAAATTATGGCCTACAGAGTGGCGGCCATCTTGATTATTAGCATGATGTGATTAGTTGACATGTTTGAGAATGCTTTTTTTGGATCCTCTGACCCCAAAAACTTGGGCAAACACATCAAGATAGTTTCCGTAGCCCCTCTATAAGAAGAGTTATGAGCTTTATCAGTTTTTACGATTTTGAGGCAAAAAAACGACAAATTGGAAAATTGACCTTTTTACATAACATCTCATTTCCATGATTTGGCTAATAAGTACACTTAATTGGTATCTTTCTATATCTTGACGTCTCTAGAGATGAAATAAGGCAGAAAAAGTCATCAGATATTGGTCTGGCTGGTCCTGGGGTTACATTTATGGAGGTGCCGAAAATTTTCACTTGACCCCAAATTGGGTGACCTTTTGACCTCTGGTGACCTAATTATCAAACATAATTGCAAATTGTCTATTTTATCTGTTGGAGAGGCCCAACGCAAACATTTTGATATGTCATTTATCTTTCTGTGACCATTCAGTCCGGAGTTATGTCTAATTAGGTTTCCCCTACCCCAAAACTGGCAGCTGCAAAATTCGATGATGTCATCAAATAAAGTGGCCGAGAAGTGGTAGTGAGTCCATATTTTTTCAATGGGAACATTAAAAAAAATTAAAATGTAGATCAAATGCTGCAACCTAAATGCACTTTTGTCAATTTTAAGGGGGGGGGGGTGCAAGGTGAGCCCCCTCAGCCCACGGACTATTACTATAGAGGGTAGATACCCACATAAATTTCAGCGACTTTTCAGTCTTCCCTTTACTATCTTCAGGCTGCTGGCTCACTTGTCTTTATATAACTTGGGACATCATGCAGTATCCAATAGACTTATCGATCTCGTCAACCAACGGCTGTTGCGTTCGGTGCTGGTGGCCTAGTGACATTTGGTCACCCAGCTCTTCCCTGCTTTCTCCTAAAGGTCAGACTCGGCCCGTTCATAAACACTGCATCCTTTTTCCTCGACGCTTTTTCGTTTAATTCAGATTCTGACCACATCCGATGGCTCTTTGATATTAACATCTCTTTTGGCTAATATGCAGTCCTAAATTTCAATGAGAATAGCAGAAATGGCTTTCTTGATATAAATGTTAAATAAGATACTTAAAAACTTTTGTTACTAGGAGCGCCTTACTCCCATTTTTTATATGCTCATATGCAGACACACACATTCATGCACACACATATACATACACAAAACA
>NC_090727.1:191477960-191490460 GCF_036898095.1 Palaemon carinicauda
GTGCACTAATATTCATATGTATTCATATACATCTTTCCATATTTCTAAATAAAACAAAATACTTAAAATTTAAATATATTTGGGATGCCATCTTTTAACGTGTGCCTATTAGCAGGTTGATCTCGATTGGCAGTAATTAATTTTACCATTTAAAAGCCAATTTACAAATTTCATATGTAAATAAATAAGATAATGTTACCTCTAGTTAAAAATGTTAGGATGTTAGTTAAATATATTTCTCATAATGGGAATACTGAATCTTCCAATTGTATCTGGCATTTTCCGTTTTTTTATCGGTCCCAATAAATATTAATTGTTTCCCGCTCTCTCAGTAAACTTACTTTAAATCAGAGAGAGAGAGAGAGAGAGAGAGAGAGAGAGAGAGAGAGAGAGAGAGAGAGAGAGAGGGAGAGTTACAAGGATTTTCGATGTCTCAAAGACTTTATTTCATCCACGGAGATTCCATTTACTCTTGGATAGAGCGAATTAGTTTCAACGTTTAGAGTTTTTATGATCTTGTCTAACTTACTCTTGAATTCGGTTACCGTGTTACTGTTAACTACATCCGCTGGAAGTCTGCTCCTTATATTTCATATTTCATATGCAATTAAATTGACATTGTCTTTGTTTTTGTATTTGATATATATTTTTTTTTTTTTTGTAACCTACTAGTTTTTGTGCTTTCTTTTCTGATTTTATGCTGTTTGGTGAACTAATAATGCCCAGATCATACTCCTGGTTGCTATTTCCCACAGTTCAAAGGCATTTGCAAATTTCTTGGCCATTCTCCCAAATATGATGGCTAGTGCTCTAATTCTAACCATTAATATTTTTTGGACTTTGTCAAAAGCCTTTCGAAAGTCTAGTGCTTTTGTCTGATATGCTATACAAGTTGTAGAAAATTTCCAACAGATTTTGTCACACAAGACCTATTTCTTCTTAAACCATATTGGCTGTGTATCAAAATATTTTTTTCTATATGTTCTATTAATCATTCAAAATTGGAATTAGACACACAGTTCCGTAATTGCAAGATTCTTCTTTTGGTTTCCATCCTTGTGGTGCCTTCTTTCGTTGGCTGTTTTTCGGAGCATTTTGTAGTTCCACAATCTCTGTCAGATCAATATCATCTGGACCAGGTGCCATAGACTTACTGACTCCCTTTATTGTGTGTGTGTCTGTGAGAGAGAGAGAGAGAGAGAGAGAGAGAGAGAGAGAGAGAGAGAGAGAGAGAGAGAGAGAGAGAGAGAGAATCATCAACTCTCTAAAGGACAGTCAACTAATTTCAAATCCTAGAGAGAGAGAGAGAGAGAGAGAGAGAGAGAGAGAGAGAGAGAGAGAGAGAGAGAGAGAGAGAGAGAGAGAGAGAGAGGGCGGTGTTTACACTATTCACAGCAAATCCTAGCGGGTTATCTCATTAGCATTCATTGCTTGCATATTCCAATTTACCTGGACAACAGGGATGGTCATTTTGATCAAAACTCATTAATTATACAAGCTGTTTATGCAGCGGTGTCCTTTGCTTTCGTGATACGGCGGGGAGTCACTCACTGCTTCAGTAGTCTTGGAGAGTAGTATTTGTAACGACTGTTTTTATCTCCTACAACGAAATTGGGAGGAGATTACGTATTCGTCCCTGTTTGTCTGTTTGTTTGTAAACAACTTCCTGGCCACAATTTTAATCATAGAGTTGTGAAACTTTCACGGATTAATTATTATGTAGAGACCTGGAAGTGATTCAATTTCAAAAGTCCTAGGTCAAAGGGCAAGGTCGAGCAAAAGATCGACATAATTAACCCGTAACCCTAACCTTAACCCCATGGTCTAAATTGATTCTGGGAAAAGCAAGTTTGTTCCGAGAAATAAGCTGCCTTGACAGAGGTCTGCACACTCAAAGGGCTTTTCTAGTTTCCATTTTATGATCAATAGTATCGTTTTGAAAGGCAATGTTCTTCACAATCTAATGGATTTATCCTTTGGTCATACAACACATGTCCGCCAAGTTTCGTTGGAATTGGTTCCATAGTTTTTGCGCAATGTGGTTAACAAATAAAAAAATTACATTACTGTTATTTTCAAAGTAATACTGCGTACTTATACTTTTATGTAGTTTATCCAAAATCTCGGATTCATCCTTGGGTCATACAGAATATGGCTACCAAGTTTGGTCAAAATCAGTAGAATAGCTTTTGTGTAAAGAGCTCACAAACAAACAAATAGAGAGGGCTGAATACATTCCCTTCGCAAAATCTTCGATTTTGGCGAATGCAATTATCTCAATCCATCTCTCTTAAATATAAAAATGTATCATTAATAAAAAATAGTCATACCCAAGAGCCACAAGAATAATCAGAAAACATCATTATATACACACACACACACACACACACACACACATATATATATATATATATATATATATATATATATATATATATATATGCGTGTGTGTGTGTGTGTGTGTGTGTGTGTATGAAAAACTCAGCTGTTTTATTTTACATAAATCTGATACACAAGAGAAAATACCTCGAGCTCTGAGAATAATACACAACTCCCGGACAGCAATATATATGAACACTGATATCTCTAAGGTCTCTTACGTTACACAAAAGACAAGCAAGGTGATTACCTATATGAACTATTCAAAGCCAATCACTTGTTTCACTGGAATTAATGTATGAAAATATTTAATTCTGACAATTAATGAAGAGAGTTAACATTTTAACACTCTAATTAATAAACCAATAATGAAATTAACATATATATAACTGTTACTCTTACATCTTTTGGTTCACACAAGGTTACAGAACGTTTAAGTAAAATTTTTGATGCACTTCACTGTTTAACCTAATCTCACATGGCCAGTTACAAAAATTCATAATATAAAATTCACTTACATTAACACACTACGCTTTTAACTAATCCCCCAGTAATATCACCAAGATTTGAACAACACTATACACATATACGTTGGAGAGAAATCACTTATTCATATTTGAGAGGAAAACACTTTACACACTTGAGAGGAGAGAGAGCTGGTGAACGTGAACTCTTTTAAAGGGATAGGCTGAACCTCTTCTTCTGCTTAGGCATTGATAGGCTCTCTATACATTAAATTAATTTATCTAAAACTTTCCAGGACATCATCTGGAAACTTGGGGCCTTGGCTACAGTGGCAATGTTGACAACTTGCCAAGTCGAGAACAGGTAACAACGTATGTGGCGGAGTAACTTTCTCTCAGCTAACTCCACCCACCCTCCTCTTGTAGCTCTTAAAAAAAAAAAATAGAGCTAACTAGAATTTTCATGTCTTTTCTAGCCACATGGAAACATAAAAATGACATAATCCTCGTGCTCTTACCTCGTGTGTCATAGAGCATACCTAAAGATTACAAAAGACTGTAACAACACTACATGAAACAAAGTTAATTTTTTCAAATAACGTAATTTATTTATACAGAACTGAATGAAAACACAATTGAATGAATGACGCAAAGACTTGTATAATTTACATATATTACTTAATCCTGCGTGAGTGGAACTCACCTTACGAGCTGGCTATACATCTTTTAAATCCACCAATAAAATACATGAATAAAACAATTACTCTTATGCTAGACCATCTTCGTAAGAATATACATATATATATATATATATATATATATATATATATATATATATATATATACATATATATATATATATATATATATATATATATATATATATATATATATATATAGCATCATCATCATCATCATCATCTCCCATGCCTATTGACGCAAAGGGCCTCGGTTAGATTTCGCCAGCCGTCTCTATCTTGAGCTTTTAATGCAGTACTACACCATTCATCATCTCCTACTTCGCACTTCATAGGCCTCAGCCATGTAGACCTGGGTCTTCCAACTCTTCTATACATACATACATATATATATATATATATATATATATATATATATATATATATATATATATATATATATATATGTGTGTGTGTGTGTGTGTTCACGAGATAAGAAAATTTACGGGTATAGACTTGCATAGAAGGAACTTAAACAGAGAGGAGAGGAAGGTCATGTCTGAAGCCTTTGTTCTGCAGTGGACTAATTTCTACTGATGAGATTATATATACACACACACACATATATATATATATATATATATATATATATATATATATATATATATATATATATATATATATATATATATATATATATATATATATATATATATATATATATATATATATATATATATATATATATATATATATACACATATATATATATATATATATATATATATATATATATATATATATATATATATATATATATATATATATATATATATATATATGTATATAAGTAGAGAGCTATGTTCTTTTAATGCTTTGTTTCATGGAGTAACACGTCTATCAACAAGAGGAGCATTCATTAGAGAGCTTGCCTTCGCCACGCAAAGCAGTCTTATTTAGCTCTTAACTTCACTGCGCACTTGTACTTCGAGGTACCGTATTCAAGATCTAATGGATATGTCCGTAAGTCATACCCAACATGTCCATTAGGTTTCTAAAATTGGGGCCGTAGTTTTTGTGTAATGATGTCCGTAAGCAAACAATAAACTAAGAAAATATTTTTCATTTACTCAACATTGTGATTATTTTCAAAGCCCTGCTGCGTACCTGCACTTTGATGTAAACCATGCTAAATGTTACAGATTCATCCTTGGATCATACCTAACATAACTACCAGATTTGGTCAAAGTTGGTACAGTAGTTTTTGTGTGCAGTTGTTTACAAACAGACAAATAACGGCAGGGATGAATACATACTTTTCGCAAAACCTTCAATTTTGGTGATTGTAATAACACTAACACTCTTTAGTAACGAATAAAATTTTCTTTTAAATTGATTTAGTATTGGACTGTGACTGGATGGGTAACCGCTACCTATTATCAAAGGTCTACGGGGCTGTCTGCATGATCATGAAGCGATGCACAGGGCGACGACAATCCACGCTAGGTCTTGCAGCAGGCCATAAGATTTGGTCTAAGTCGCAATTCTTCAATGGGTAACACTAACATCTGAGAGGCCATAGACACACTTATCAAAATTAGGATTATTCATTATTTACCTTGCTGTACGAGTTTCTAAAAAAGAAAAAAAAATATGATTTTACTAGTACATACTAACACCTAGATTGTAAAGATAGGCAAATTTTACACCTGGCATGAATTTACATGTACTGTCATAATTTTGTGATGAGAAATCAATGGCAATTCTCTATTGCGTTGCACAAAGAATTTGGTGCGACCTTTAGCAAATGTATTTTGAACATTTATAGCTACATTTCTCTGCAGCTGTCAGTGAAATGTCAAAATTGTGAATTGACAAATTGAATGAATATAGAATTTATCATTTGCGTCGATATTCTGCTATAGGTACAGGTATTGAACCAATTTTGTAGGTATTTGAATTTCCCATTCGCTTAGATTAGAATCTTACATGACGTCAATCCCTTCTTAAAATAGATTGTATTTCATGTTGTTAAGTAGCTGATGTTTTTTCGTTGCTAGAGTAGAGATCGACCAGAAAGATGACCTTGCGTCTTTTGATATTCCTCGCAGTACAGAAATTGGAAGAAGACGTGAAGTCAGAAAGGATATAAATGCAATACTAATCATTTATCTTTTAGAGTCAGCATCCTTGGACAAAATGGTGGACCAGAAAGTAGCTGGTTCTATGCTTTTCCGAACCAGAGCTGCCTGTATTAGCAAATGATTATTGAAAATAACCACAACAACAACAACAACTATAAAAAAATAATAATAATGACTTTACCAACAACAACAACAACAACAACCATAATAATGATAATATTAATATTAATAATAATAATAATAAAATTATTACTATTATTATTATTATTATTATTATTATTATTATTATATTATTATTATTATTATTATTATTATTATTATTATTATTATTATTATTATTGTTGTTGTTGTTATTATTACCTCTATCTCTCTGGCAATGTTTGTCTCTTGATAAAACTATTAAGAGGATGTTTAATAAATCTATATAACTTATCAAATTTTAATAGGAAGGTTTACATTCAGAATATCAATATGCAAATTAACAGCTTGTGAATAAAATCTTAAGCCATAGCAATCAAAATATTTTTTTGTAATAGTGATAATTTTGCTCGAAGACATATACACAGGAACGAGTTCGAGCATATGCACACACAGATACACACACACATACGTACTACACACACACACATATATATATACATATATATATATATATATATATATATATATATATATATATATATATATATATATATATATATATATAATATATATATATATATATATATATATAAATATATATGTATATTATATATACACTATATATATATATATATATATATATATATATATATATATATATATATACTGTATATATATATATATATATATATATATATATATATATGTTTGTGTGTGTACATGTATATATATATATATATATATATATATATATATATATATATATATGTGTGTGTGTGTGTGTGTGTGTGTGCGTGTTAGTGTGTGTGTGTGTGTGTATGTGTGTGAGAGAGAGAGAGTTGGGGTAGGATACAATCTTCTACAGTCAGAATACTTATATTGATGTAATACAAAAAACAGGTACCTCGTTTTTTTCTACCATTGCAGGTATCACCTAGTGAAGGGGGGGGGGGGGTAAGAGATGGAGACATAAACTTCATTCCACCAGGATGAAATCATTCATTATTTATGCATAAGGTGAGTATGTACTCCATGTATATATATTAAGGTAACTAATTATTAAAGAAGTGCTTGTTCCCAGAACCAATAATTCACTCATGTTTTGTACGCTAATTAGTGTTTATGATACGGAACAGTTGGATGATTTTAAGCTATATTTATAATGGATAATTTTGTATGCAAATTAGTGCTTGCAATGTCAACAGGAAAGTTTTCTACTTATTTCAATACACGAAGATGTACCAATAAAAATATACATGCGCCTTAACAGAATAAAAAGAAGAATGAGATTGAAAGGAGAGGTTTGAGAAACAGAAAATGCTCTAAACATTTTGGAATTGGGCAGTGTCAGTATGGGGCATTATTTGTTTACTTATGAAAATACCAATGATACCTCTGGCAAGGGTCTTTTGAAAGTTGATACTTTTGTTATGAGAATGAGGTTGGGCTATAATTATTGTTGGCAGTTTATTGATGGTGATGGTATAGCCTGTAGATTGTGTGGTAGGGCATACTCACACAAACTGCGTCATTGTATGTTAGAATGTGATAAACTTAAGGAATTATAAATGTGTCTATTAATAACGATACTAAGCAAGTTTGTTTTGTCCTGAATAATAATTTCGCAATAAAAACAAAATTTAACAAGTTTCCAAAATTTTACTAGAATAGATAAAGTAGCATTGTAATAATATTATTTTGTTAGGGATGCATTAGTACGCTAATACCTCCCCTTTGATATATTAATATATAAATAAACTCTTTTGAATTTGAATCGTATAAAAAAATTAGATTATAAGGGCCTTCAAATTATAGAGGTTATCATCGGTATGCTTTTTCTTCAGAAATACTTCCAAACTATCAATACCAAATTTTTAAACCTCGAGTTGCTCACAGCATTGTCAGATAAACTTTGGCGATGACTTTGGTTATATGTTACAAATTTTAAAAGTATAATTTCTTTTTTATAAATATACTTTTAATTTAAAATTTAAACACAAAACCTGGAATAGTCTTCCTAGGAGATTTAATCATTTTTCATAATTTTACAAAAATGCAAAGACCTTTTTCCGTCACAGATTATATTTAAGAAATATGCAAATGGAGAATTATTTTCTAACATAATTAAACTTCTAAGGTTTAAGAATAAAATTTAATATTTACCCTAAAAAAAATCGTGAAATACATAAACACACACACATTTCCTACATGTTGTTTGTAAAGATCTCTACGTATTTGAGCTTACATTTAGTTTAAGGAAATGTAAATCTAAAGAGGTGACTACAAGCATTCTCTCATCTGTCCTATTCCGTTTCTTATCAAATCTTAATATAGGAAAACTTTGCCTAAATTTAAGGGATTATAAATGAAGCTGTTAGGGATTAACCAATTTACATGTCTGTACTATGTTGTCAGATTAAATTAATGACCTAATATATGCAGTTATATATCCAATATTTTCCTCTTCACTAACCCCTTTCACTGAGAGAGAGAGAGAGAGAGAGAGAGAGAGAGAGAGAGAGAGAGAGAGAGAGAGAGAGAGAGAGAGAGAGAGAGAGAGAGAACAGCCTTTAAAATCATATACAATACGAAAGAAAAATTTGATACATTATACGCAGCACGCTACTGAGAGAATATAGATTTCACAAGTATTTCTTTAAAGATAAACTCAAAAATCGTCAAACAGAAATAAAATTGAGAAATAAACCACAAAGGGAAAAATGTCCTCTTGGCAAAGAGCCACTGGAGAGAAACACCCACCTCACATCCCTCGACTGCCCTCCCAATGAGCAACTTTCTCTTTCCGATCTGACAGCAAACAGCATTATCCTTTATTTGATGGCACCCTCTGAATAAATGGGAATGCTGCCCAAGGAATTCTCGGAACGCGATGCCATCTTCATTCATTCCCGAATTCCCACCGGAGATGCAACCATTCATATTTGATGGCCGAGTAAAAGCTCTTCGATTCCATTATTCTACAGAGGGAGCCACTTGGCCAGGAGAGTCACGACGTCTCGGACTACTGGGCCGGCGATATAACTTTTGCCCGAGAAAGTCCTTACCGGACGAGTCTTTAGATAAGTCTCACGATAAGTCTTAATGGGAGGCTATCGAGGCTCTTCCCAGCCGTGGGAATGGAAACTGCAGCAGATGAGTAAAGAAAAAAAAAAGAGCGGATGAGAGAAGGGGAGGTAGGAGAAGGGAGGAAGGGGAGGGGGGCTGTAAAGAAGATCCTGAAGTTAACTTTTAAAGGTTCCATCAGCACTTGAACCGATAGTGCTGATGGAACCTTACTTCAAAAGTTTGTTACTCAAATGCGTTTGACCGTTTTAGGGGTTTTCGTTCATCGTTATTTTTTTTTCTTCACTTTAGAAGTTTGGCTTTATTTGCTATAGACCATTTTGTAATAACCTATTTTCTCTTCTGACGACTGACACCTAAACATACATTGCATATACACAAACAAATACATACGTACACATTATTGTGAATAAAATATATAAGATATATCAAGATCACCAAAAACGGTAAAATAAATCTGTAATATATAATCTACAAAGACTGACTTAAGTCAACCTGTTCAGAATAAATTTTCTGGAAGTTTGAACTTTTGAAGTTCCACCAATTCAACCACCATATTTCGAAGATCATTTCGCATTCTGGTCACAGTTGGATTAAAACTTCTAGAATACTATATAGTGTTGAGTCTTATAATGAAATTAAATGGATACTAAAGGCGAAGGATGATCAGAACTATGAAAAATCATATGCAACAAGCATAAAGTACGAATTGAATGACATTGCCAGAGAATAAAAATCAGACCTGGAATAAGAAATTCAATAGAGTGTAAGTTTTTGTCCACCAAATAAAGATAGGAGTCAAAGGTTGAAGACCAAACAGGAGGATAATACTCGAAACAAGGTAAAATGAAGGAATTAAAACACTTCTTCAGGATACTGAAAAATCCTGAAATAATTTCTCAATAAGTCAATCTTAATTGCATGTACATATATATATATATATATATATATATATATATATATATATATATATATATATATATATATATATATATATATATATACATATAATATATATATATATATATATATATATATATATATATATATATATATGTATATATATATATATATATATATATATATATATATTCATGTATATATATATATATATATATATATATATATATATATATATATATATATATATATATATATATATATATATATATATATACATATATTCATGTATGGACAAAATTTATCTCTAATGCAATTTACTTTAAAGGCTATTGCCTTGGTGGCGCCAATGTATTTCCTAAAGTAATCCTCGTAATTTTTCTGCTTCTTCAAGTTTTCCGGTGTAATCTTTTGTTTAAAGTAACGATGGTTATTCCTTTTTTTCATATATTCTGTTCACGACACCACTATTTCGACAAAACTGTCTTTATCAAGTGATTATTGGTTGACGTAAATTTACATTTCCTTTTATATATGAGGTTCTACAAAGATTTGGACAAATTATTCTGGAATCATATTTCATAGAAACTAAAAAATATAAAAATGAAATATGAAAAGGTTAAGTGTTTCAAAATTCAAAGAAAAGGAGCTGCTGTAAATAAAATGAAAGAAGAAAGGTATAAAATAAGAGGATTTGAGTACGAAACACGTTGAAGATTCTAAGGCAATAGCCTTTATCGTGGGTGTGTGTGTGTATATATACATATATATATATATATATATATATATATATATATATATATATATATATATATATATATATATATATATATATATATATATATATATATATATATATATATATATATATATATATATATATATATATATATATATATATATATATATATATATATATATATATATATATATATATATATATATATATATATATATATATATATATATATATATATATATATATATATATATATATACATATATATATATGTGTGTGTGTGTGTGTGTGTGTGTGTGCATGTGTGTGTGTGGTTTTGCATAGATTGAAAGAATCTATAAAGGATTCATTGGCTAAATACATCAAAGGATAGCCAGTTCCTTGTGATGCGCAGTGCCTATCTAAGGCAAGTGATCCTTACCTATCCATACTAATTCCAATAAGCGTAGGAGGAGATGATGATGATGAAATATATATATATATATATATATATATATATATATATATATATATATATATATATATATATATATATATATATATATATATATATATATATATATATATATATATATATATATATATATATATATATATATATATATATATATTCCTGTCCCGATCAATGACAACAACTCGGAAAATAAAAATTTCCACAATTTGGCCAAATTAGCATGTGATAATGCACGTGTATTTCATAGACACTCATACGTTGTAATGCAACTGCTCTCTCTCTCTCTCTCTCTCTCTCTCTCTCTCTCTCTCTCTCTCTCTCTCTCTCTCTCTCTCTCTCTCTCACTGATAATAGATTGATTGGTTGATTTAAATTTTTCAGGCATCCTGACATCTAAGGTCATTGATGCTGACTGATAATAGAAAAACCTGTTTGAGCTAGAAAAACCTGTTTAAGCTTGCCATTGCATGTTTCATATTGTTAAAGTTTTTATGTCATTGTTATCCTCAACCGTTTATATATAAGCTTGTCATGGCACGTTAATATACCAGTAATGTTCAGCTCATCTTTGTGTTATGATTTAGTAGCAGCCTGACATATTGGTAATCACGTGACTGGGTGCCCACCATCTTCCTGCTATTCGCTTCGCCCTATACTTTAACGATGCCTCTCACCTAACCTGGCTCTTTTATCTACACTCCATCAATCAAACTACGGCCCTTTGCCTGTAGAGAAGCGTTTGCCTGGTTTCATTTTGCCGAAGTTCAGTTTAGCATCAAGAGCGTGACTTGTTCAAGCAGCAATGCGGACTATTCCCTTGCCGTGATCCACAGGGACATTTTCCCAGACATCTCCAATTAGCTTTGCGACCAAGGGGACACCGCAATAGAGTATGACGCCATCAAAACATACCTCCTGGAGCAGTATTCACAATTGGCAGATGCCCGTATAGCCAAGCCTTTTCAGCTCTCTTATCAATCGTTTAGAGTTTAGGGCCCAAACGGCTTTGTTAGCCCTCAGGAAAATTACCAATATCCCTCGCCGGACACCTGCTTCAGACAGCTCTCCTCAAGAAGTGAGTCTACTATGTGTCCATTGGGTAAGACGCCTACAAAAACTTAGCCCATGAAGGACCCCATGGCCCAAGTCAACACCCCTTATGGACAGCCACTTCACCAACTTTGACATCTCCATCAATGCCTCCACTCCTAAATAAGAAGACAACCATTCAACACTGAACTAAGCTCATGTGAATGTGGTAAGACACAGACAAGCACCAGTGATATGCCGGAGCGACGTTAAAGCTAACCCCCCCCCCCCCCATATGCCACCCCTTGCTCAAAACCTAACCTAGAGCCCATTAATGACACCCATCAACGGTAGTTATGCTATTACCACTCTACTGTAGATTTGGGGCTGCTGCGAAGAAATATATGGACGATTTTCAGTGGTCTAAAAAAACTTATAAATAGGCCATTGCTTAAGGTGGTGGCCTTCCCTGTCATTAATCTTTTCTTT
>NC_090727.1:191495460-191502960 GCF_036898095.1 Palaemon carinicauda
ATATATATATATATATATATATATATATATATATATATATATATATAATGCCAGGACAATTCGGTCCCGGACAATTCGGTCCCAGACAATTCGGTCCTGGACAATTCGGTACCAGGACGATTCGCTACCACGCTTGTCATTTTTTAAAATGTCTAAATCAGGAAAATATGATATTTTTATATTACATATTATGAACTATTTATATATAATCTTACCTAAATACCTAACTACTTAGTTAGGTTATTCACTGGTTGTTTACAAATAACCTAAACAATCCACCTAACTACTTTATTACTAAACGATTAGTTTAGTTATTCCATTAGTTTAAAAAAAATATATATATAAAAAAAACGACTTTTTAGTCTAGTTTCACCCCATCATTCACACAATGGAGTCTTGCAACTGCATACAGTCGGAAAAGGGAAAAACGAAATTAGTTTATAAGGAAAACCACGTGTACCAAAAACAAAGAAAATGCTGATGGTACGAAGATATATTGGCGTTGTGAAAAAAGCATGGTTTCACTCGGATGTTAATTTTCATGCGCTCAAGTATATTGGAAAACATAATCATAGCACAACTGCAGCTGGAGTGAGTGCAAAAGCTGCTACTGCAAATATCAAGGAAAGGACGATCACAAGTCAAACACCTTCTCGTACAATTCTAACAGAAAAACTAGGAAATTTAAATGAGTGCGCACTTACTGAAGTGACGAAACTAGCTCATATTAGTCGAAATATGAGACTTTTACTGTTTTATTTTTTGTATATAAAGAAACTAAAAAAGTATTTTTTCTTCATTTATCGCACACACGGATAAATCAATTAGACTTTTTTATATCTATACTAACAAAAGCAAAAATGGTCTGTGTAAAGTAATGCTTAGAACTGATAGGAATTTTAGAAACGAGAAAAAAAAGGAAAAATACTGTTTTTCCATATTATAAGAACCAATTGGTACCGAATTGTCCTGGTACCGAATTGTCCTGGTTGCGAATTGTCTGGGACCGAATTGTCCAAGACCGAATTGTCCGGGACTGAATTTCCCGGACACCATATATATATATAACGGATTTTGAGCGAAGCGAAAAATCTATTTTTGGGTGAGATGGCCATGTCGTCCTGATGGAAGTTCCTATAGGGTAGCTTCCTAGGGTATATTACAACTACGGCGATATTCCCAGAGAATTTACCTTAAGGTACCCAGAATTCTAACTCCTGGACCGAATATCCCTAATGAAAGGGATATCGCGACATATCAGAGGACGTATGCTTGACACGCCACATGGCAATCTGCACCCCGAACAGAGATAACACTTCGAAGGGGTCAATTGGCAAGAAAACGAAAACGAGAAAGAAAAAGGGGAGCCGTTCCCAAGGCTCTCTCTTCTCCCGTTTCGTAAGCGTGCATTGCGCCGATCCTGGCGCCATCTGTATTCCTTGTAGCGATACATGAGGTGCTACAGATACCGTATGTAGGGAGGGGTCCTACAGCCCTTTCATAGAAAGGGAAGGGCGGGTCCATCAGGACGACATGGCCATCTCACCCAAAAATAGATTTTTCGCTTCGCTCAAAATCCGTTTTTTGGGCTCAAGCCATGTCGTCCTGATGGAAGTATACCAGAGCATTACTGTATCTGTGGATTCTCAGAACGTGCCGTACTCCCCGGAGGTATTTCCCCGGTCGACTAGACCTAGAGACCTAAGATGTTACCGTTATACATCTTTTCAACTAACCATAAACCATGTTAGAGCTTCCTGCCCCCTACAGGGAAGAGTCCTACTAGGCTCTGGAAAAGTCTCGAAGAGTACATATACCTATGTATGAATACCAGGCAAGCCAATATAGTGGTCTCACCCTATATTAAGTAAAGCATAGTTTGTAAAGAACCACTGCGTCAATATGAAATATCGACCAGTTCTCCGCTCAATACTTGTATTGGACAAAGGTTTATATCCGCATAGGAGGAAACTTGTAAATCCGCCACCGTCCCCTTATGGGATGGAGTCCTCCCGCTAAGGGAAAGCATAAACCAATGCAACATTAGCTTGCATAAAGGAACAATCTATTAGAATTATCCCAGAAAAAATACATAGAATGAATGCTCAATTATACTAATAAATTGACACAGGTGAAGGAGACGCAAGGTTCTCAAGAACAAGTGTATTGACAGACAATAAATAGACAGGTTAACAACAATTATATATATATATATATATATATATATATATATATATATATATATATATATATATATATATATATATATATATATATATATATATATATATATATATATATATATATATATATAAGAAGAGGATAACCAAAACTTTAAGCATAAGTATGATAGTAAACAGAACTTGTTTATCTGAAAGAAAAAACATTATTGCCACTTTTAACATACCGAGGTATCAAAGTCATAAAGGTCTGTATTACTAATCAGTCACATTAGCATTAGAAACGCTCGGCACACATGTCTGCACTTATGCTAGGTTCACCTTTGGAAATGGAACAGTCAACGTGGGCAACTCAGTGCCCTCACTTAGTTTGTAGCACAGTATGTAACTACACACTCACCCTGGAATTAATCGTCCCAATTAAAACCACTGTTCCTCGCAGTTTAACAGTAGGGTTAACGACGCGACCCACTGCTACCACAGATCTCTTTAGTTGCTCCACTTGCTTCGCATAGTGGCGAAAGAACACTCTGGAAGACTTCCAGCCAGTGTATGAACGAAGATGTTCAAAATCCATACAATTAAAGAAATTTAAGGATGAGGCAACTTTCCTCGGATCGTGACCTGCGGGTGTACTGTCAGGATCCGCTCTGCGAATAAAATATGTGATTTTCGCCCTGAGTTGATTCAGAGATAAATTTGAGCCTGATGTTTCTCCCCTGAATAGTTGACCACCCTTGAAGTCTGAAGTTCTACGAAGATAGACCTTTAGGCATTCTACTGGACATAGAGATGCATCTTCTTTCAGAGGGCAGATTCTCCAGGGACCCCACCTGTTGGTGGGTAACTCATTCTTGGCGAGAAACGTAGGATCCGGAAACAGGTTCAGTTCTCCCCCATCCAGGAACTGAACACGACCTCCCTCTCTCGAGAGGGCTACAATCTCACTAACCCGGGCCCCGGACGCGAGTGCAAATAGGAAAATAACTTTTTGGGTCAAATCCTTTAACGCACACTCCTCATTGCTCAACAGAGAAGCGAAATGAAGAACTTTGTCTAAAGACCATGAAATGGGCTTTGGAGGTGCTGAAGGTCTGAGCCTAGCGCAGGCTTTCGGAACTTTATTAAAGATCTCGTTAGCGAGGTCGACCTGGAAGGCATATAGAATGGGTCTTGTCAAAGCAGACTTACACGCCGAAATCGTGTTAGCTGCCAACCCTTGGCCATGGAGGTGGATGAAGAAAGATAAGCAGAAGTCCGTCGAGATCTCCTGCGGATTCTTTGCCTTGACAAAAGGCCACCCATTTTCTCCAAGATGACTCATATTGCCTTCTAGTCGATTTGCACTTATATTCCTCTAGGAAGTCTATGCTGGCTTTCGAAATCCCGAAACGCTTTCTCACCGCTAGGGAGAGAAAATCATGAGCTGCAGGGTCCGGGTTTTCTGTAATGAAGCGCAGACAGTCGACTTCTGGACTCGCTGGGTCAGAACTGGATCTGGTAGCGGCAGAAACTTCAACCGTAGTTCCAATGCCAGGGGGAACCACACGCTGTTCGGCCACTTGTGGGCCACTATTGCCGCTACCCCCTTGAAGGATCTCAGTTTGTTGAGGACCCTCAACAGAAGGTTGTGAGGAGGGAACAGATAAATCCTGGACCATCTGTCCCAGTCGAGGGACATTGCGTCCACTGCTTCCGCTAAGGGGTCCTCGTACGGGGACACGTACAGGGGCAACTTCTTGTTGTCTTTCGTCGCAAAGAGGTCTATCTGCAGTTCTGGGACTTGACTCAAGATGAAGGAAAATGATCCTGCGTCTAAGGACCATTCCGACTCTATCGGTGTGAACCTGGATAGAGCGTTCGCTGTCACATTGCGGACTCCTTGAAGGTGAACTGCCGACAGATACCACTTCTTCTTTTCTGCCAACCGGAAGATGGCCAACATCACCTGGTTGAGAGGTGGTGACCTTGATCCTTGTCGATTCAAGCATCTCACAACTACCTCGCTGTCCAGCACCAACCTTATGTGGATCGAGTGACGCGGGGAGACTTTCTTTAAGGTAAGGAACACTGCCATAGCTTCTAGAAAGTTTATGTGAAAGGTCTTGAATAGCTTGGACCAAGTCCCTTGGACTTCTTTCCGATGAGAGTGACCTCCCCATCCCTCCTTCGAGGCGTCTGAGTGAATTGTCACCAACGGGGGAGGTGGCTGAAGAAGAACCGACTTCTTTAGATGTCTGGCTTGGGACCAAGGCCTGAGAAGAGTCCGTAGACGAAGCGGAACTGGTCTTCTCAGATCTCTTCGCGCGTTTGATGCATAACTTCTCCAAACTCCGGTTGCATCCTTTAGCTGTGCTCTTAGCACCGGGTCTGTCACCGAAGCAAACTGGAGAGAACCCAGTACTCTATCCTGTTCGCGTCTTGATATCCTTTCGGAATCTAGAAGTCTCTTGACAGAACCCGCTATCTCCTTCCTTTTCTTCGCCGGGATGGAGAAACGGTGTTACATTAGGTCCCAGTGGATTCCCAGCCACTGGAACTTTTGAGATGGAGAAAGTCGAGACTTTTTTCTGTTGACCTTGAAGCCTAGATACTCTAGGAACTGGATCACTTGAATGGAAGCTTGCAAGCATTCTGTCTTGGATGCTGCCCACACCAGCCAGTCGTCCAGGTAGGCGACTACCTGAATTCCCTTTAGGCGTAATTGTTTGAGAGCTACGCTCGCAAGCTTCGTTTAGATCCTTGGGGCTATATTTAGCCCGAATGGCATGGCTCTGAAGGCGTATAGTCTTCGTTGTAGCTTGAACCCTAGGTAGGGGGAGAGTCGACGGTTGATTGGAACGTGCCAATAGGCGTCTGACAAGTCTATGGAGACGGTATATGCCCTCTTGGGCAGTAAGGTCCTTATGTGTTGCAGTGTTAGTATCTTGAACTTGCAGTTCACTATGAACTTGTTGAGTGGCGACAAGTCCAGAATGACTCTGAGTTTTCCGAGTCTTTCTTGGGAACACAAAACAGCCTCCCTTGGAATTTGATGGACTTACCCTTCGGATCACTTTTTTCTCCAACAGTTCTTGGATGTACTCCTCCAGAATGGGGGTGGAGTGTTGGAAAAACCGAGGGCACGGGGGTGGAGTGCTGTACCAGCTCCAGCCCAGTCCATTCTTGAGTAGGCTGTGGGCCCAGGGATCGAAGGTCCACCGATCCCGAAAATTCTGAAGTCTCCATCCTACCGGCATCATCTCACTTGGACTGCCATCCTGAGGTCTTGCCTCCCTGACCGCGACCACCCCTGAATCCCTTTCCCTTAAGGGGCGCCTAGACGAGCCTCTGGCTGCTCCTCTAGGCTTTGCTCGAAAGGAAGTTGACTGCCCTTCGAACGTTGGGTTAAATGCCGGGGACTGTGTCGACACGGCCTGGGGTACCCACTGGAATGTGGTCGGGGTTTGTGCCACCATCTGGGGCACTGAAGGCAATGGCAATTGCTGTTGCTGTTGCTGTCTAAATGGCTTGGCTGGCCGAGTTGGTAGCCTAGTCCTCATAGTCTTCCTCTATGGTTGGGGACCCTCATCCGGGGAAGACTTTCTCTTGATAGCCAGGCCCCACTTCTGGAGAAGGTTTCTATTCTCCGTGGCGGCCTTATCAACAACTTCTTTGACCAATTCGCTAGGGAAAAGGTCTTTGCTCCAAATGTTGGAGGAGATTAGTTTCCTTGGCTCGTGCCTCACCGTAGCCGAGGTGAACACGAACTCCCTACAAGCTCTCCTCGCGCTGACGAAGCTATAAAGATCCTTCGTCACTGTGGCCAGATGAGTCTTGGCCACTACCATGAACATTTCACGGACCTTGGGGTCACTTGCCATCGTCTCAAGAGTGGTCTGAAGAGACATTGAGGCAGCCAGTCTTTCTTTTGTCTCGAGCTCTCTCCGCAAAAGAAAGTCAGACAGCTTAGGGAGGTTCTCACCGAACTGACGTCCGGCAATATCAGCCTCCAACTTCCCGACTGAGAAGGTAAGATGGACGTCCTTCCAGTCCTTGTGGTCCATAGGTAGGGCCAGCGACAAGGGTTTACACTCCTCCAGGGAGGGGCAAGGCTTGCCAGCCTCGACTGCTTTTAATACAGCCGCAAACCCTTTCTGTAAAAAGGGGAAGGCTCTAGCAGGAGAGGACACAAAGGAAGGGAGCTTCTTACTCAATGCAGCTACCTTTGAGTTCGTGAAGCCCCTCTCTTTCATCGAAGATGAAAGCAAAGCTTGAGCCTTAGCATGGTCCATCACTATGACCTCCTTCGGCTCTGTCTCCTCCTTTGAAGCTGGTTCCTTCCTCAACCGGACATAGCAGTCCGGATATGACCCCTTGCTGGGCCAGAATTCCACCTCCTCTAGGGGAACTGAACCCAACTTATCCGACATGACGATCTTTCCAGTCGTTATCGGCATGTGCTCAGCATATCTCCACGGGTTAGTATCTGAGCACAAGGGAAGGTCTTTCACATTGAGCCTTTTCTGGGGCCCATGTGATGCTGCAAGCTTCTGCATCTGCAGTTCCATTGCAGCCGCCTTCTCATTATTCTCCTTCTGCATTTGTTGGATCATTCCAACAATGGAGGAGAAGGCCTGTCCCAGCTCTACTGGGAGAGCGGACGATGTTGAGGGAATAGGTTTAGGGATCTGAACCGGAGCAGCCGACACCTCGTCGGCCTCTTCCTCTACAATGTCTGGAGCTTGAACTTCATCCTGGACTCCTGCCAGGAGGTCTTCCTCCAGACGCTCGGACACGTCTGACATCCTGTCGTCCAACTGGATGTCTTGCAAAGCGACCGCGACTTCAGCATCCACCTGGATCTGAACTTGGGGGATCTCCTCTTGAGGCTGGGGAATCACTGCATCAGCTGATGCCCTAGGGAAAAGGTAAGCCCTCATCTTCTCACTTGGAAGATAAGGTCCAGAGGTGTTCCTCTGGAAGCCCCTTACCCAGGTACGAAGCTTCTCCCTTGCTATATCCCTTGATTCCGCCGACCTAGGGGAATCAAAAGCCTCAGTAATCAGGTTAGAGCACACGGTACATACCTGAGGGTCCCAATACCGGAGATCACCCTTGGAGACAGTGCATGCTGCGTGCCTCCTACAAAACTCATGTCCGCAGAAGTTCTTACTGCGGACGTTACAGAAAACACTTCCGCACTTCGGATGGTCCTCCTGTAAAGAGAAGAAATTTCCATGAGTATCAAGTGAATTACGTATCACTGGATATGCACAGTTTAGCAAAACAAATCAGAAAGAAAAGACACACACTTGTGTTTCCCGCACAACCAATTGTT
>NC_090727.1:191507960-191522960 GCF_036898095.1 Palaemon carinicauda
CCAAAGATTAATATCTAGATCAGGAATAAGAAATATAATGTACCGTAAGTTTCTGTCCAACAAATTAAGATGAGAATCAGCAGCTGAAGACCACACAGGAGAACAATATTCAGAATAAGGTAGAATGAAAGAATGAAAACACTTCTTCACAATAAATTGATCACCGAAAATCTTGTAAGACTTTCTCTATAAGCCAATTTTTTGTGGAATTGAAGAATACAGAGACCTAATGTCTTTCTCAAAAGTAAATTTGAAGTCGAGAATCACACCTAAAATTTTAAAAGTCATACATATTTAAAGAAACATTATCAATACTGAGATCCGGATGTTGAGGAGCCACCGTCCTTGACCTACTTACAATCATACTTTGAGTTTTGTTCGGATTCAACTTCATACCCCATAATTTGCACCATGCACTAATTTTAGCTAGATCTCTATTAAGGGATTCACCAACCCCAGATCTACATTCAGGGGATGGATTGATGCAAAGAGCGCATCATCATCTGCATAGGCAATAAGCTTGTTTTCTAGGCCAAACCACATGCCATGTGTATATAGTATGAAAAGTAATGGGCCAAGAACACTACCCTCTGGAACACCAGATATCACATTCCTATATTCACTATGGTGCCCATCAACAAAAACTCTTTGAGATCTATTAATTAAAAAATTAATAATAATGCTAAGAAACGACCCACCCACTCCCAACTGTTTGAAAACAAGAGCCTCATGAATAACGCAGTCAAAGGCAGCACTAAAATCAAGGCCAATCATACAAACTTCCTGACCACAATCAATGGATTTCTGTACAGCATTGAAGATTGTAAGAAGGGCATCACATGCTCCAAGGCTATTATGAAAACCAAATTGTAAACTAGGGAATAGATGATTACCTTCAGCAAACCTATTAAGATATTTTGCCAGAAGGCGTTCAAAAACTTTAGATAATATAGGAGTTATGAAAATTGGGCGGTAATCAGTGGGACTTGAGCTACCACAAACACATTTACATAGAGGAGTAACATTACCAATTCTCCAACAGGCGCTAAAAGCTCCTCTTCTTGATAACTTGCGCAAAATAGCAGATAACTTTGGAGCTAAGAAATCTGCAGTCTTTATAAAAAACAAAGGAAAAATACCATTTGGGTCTACACCTCCATAAGCATCAAGGTCCACCAACAGAGCTTTGATTTCACGAGATCGAAAAGCTAAACTAGTTAGTTTAGCCTCAGGAAAACAGGAAGAAGAAGTTCAAGTTTTACATTACTCTGTTTACTGTCAAAAAATCAGCCAAAAGGGTTGCCTTTTCCTTTGGACAGTGAATGACTGAGCCATCTGGCTCAAGTAAAGGAGGAACTGTTGCATCAACACCAAAAAGTGCAGATTTAAGGGTAGACCACCATTTATGTTCCTGAGTTGTACCAGAAAGGGTTTCTATTGCCTGGCCCAAGGAGGGCCAGGCAATGGCTGCTGGTCCTAGCTTAGGTGGAGACGGGGCTTGGGCGCTGATCATATGTATGTATGGTCAGTCTCTAGGCCATTAACCAGCTTGATAGGGCAGTGTCACTGTCCTTTGCCTCTGCCATTCATGAGAGCCCTTTAATCCTTTACAAGGCTATGCCCACTGCTAATAGCTGTGGAAACTGCTCCTTGCAGTTGTACTATTTAGTTAAAGGTTATGGCCACTGCCTATAATGGTGGTAGATGACTGTAAGGGCATGTGATCATAAAAGCCTCTGCCAAGTTAATAACCATGCCCCATGTGATTAGAAATATGGATGTAGCTAGGGTGTCCCATGTAACCGACATATGTCAGGATCCCCCTAATGGTGTGATAAATGGATGAGGGTTACTGATGGGTTCCTAACTGCAGCCAAAGAAGTTAGTGATATAATGGAAGAGCAGGTACTTACAATGCCATTAAACTAATGGAAAGATTGAGGAAGATAGTAAATGTAATAAGAGAGGAGGAAGATAGATGTTTTGTTTAAACAGGAGACAAGATGGAAAGGAAATAGAACTAGAGATAGGAAATAGGTATGAGCTCCATTCAAATAGGTCAAGAGAGGGAAGAAATGTTGCTAAGATCAAAATAGGTAATAACTGAAAGGAAAAGGTAGTTAACGTAAACAGAATAAATGATAGGCTTTTAAAGATTCCAATGATTATAGGGGATCATACAGTAAATATAATTTTAGCATATGCCTCTGAGTTGGTTGCCAAGAACAAGAAAAAGAATTTCTTGGACAAGAGTTTGGGACATCTATTAAAACAGTGAAAGAGGAGAAGGTAATCATAGGAGCACCCATGAATGGCAGAGTAGGGAAGAGATGAAGTGGATATGAGGAGGTACAGTAGGCGCCGAAACTGATGCAACAAATTGCAAAATCTATCGTACATACTTCGTTAGAAACTCTCGTGGGATGCCAGTTAGTATATTTTATTTCAATTATTGCCATCCTCTTTATCTGATAATAAGTATCAGTGATTAACTGTTAAACTACAAAAGGCATTGTCTAGTGAATGGTCAATGTTAGTTCATACACACACACACACACACACACACACACACACACACACACACACACACATATATATATATATATATATATATATATATATATATATATATATATATATATATATATATATATATATATATATATATATATATATACGTAACCAAAATACTGATACACAACAGTAAGATTCAGAGATGATAGTTTTTAATGTATTCCTTCTAAACAAATTTATAGATTGTGGTAAACCAAGCACATATTTATAAAGCTCATGATAATGAAACCTAATTAAAGGAAAACCATGTTTATGCTACAACCTTCTAGATATTCAAACAACTCAATACATTAAATAATAAGGTGGAAAATATATTTACTTAATTATTGAAATAGGTCTAACCATTTAGTTAGATACGCATATAACTTGGATTTCGTTTTTCACACTAACTTCTTTATTTTCTATGTTTCATTAAATTAGATGCTAAACTTCTTTGGTCTTTATCAAAAGAAATCACGATAACTTCCGATATAACGCTATAAAAGTTGATAATTAATTTACAAACCACATTAGGTCTTGCTTATGCACTTGTAGCCTACTGCCATCAATGGTGAAAATTGATATCACGTCGCCGCAGATGTTTCTACGAAGAGAGGTTTATTTCACTAAACAATTATTGCACCTAACATTGACCATTCACCAAGAAAATGTCTTCTGTGGTTCTCCAGTTAATCACTGATACTTATAATCAGACAAAAAGAATGACAATGGAATAAAATATATAAACTGGCAACTTGATGAGACTTGGTGGCAATACCTTCTTCTCTCAAAGATCACTATGTTCGTCCGAAGTTTCGACTACAGCTGATTCTGTGGGCTTGTGGTCAAGGCCTCTGCCCTAGTAGGCACTGACTGGCGATGAGGATATTAGAGCATATATCCTCACTAGTAAACATTGGCTGGTAATTCATTAGTTGGGTAAATAATGTTACATTTGTGGTGTTGGGCGAAACCGTTTTTATATTTCATTGATACTTCATGGATTTATGCACCTTTACTAAAATAATTGATAATACACTATGATATCAAACATTTGTTTCCAAATCGCTCGAAATATACATAGGTAATGTTAATAAGCATGTGACGAACAAAATTTTCAAATTGCTTAGTTTCTATTGTTTGAAGTAATTACTATATGTTGAAATAATTACTAATACCGTATTTTTTATGAATCTTATAGATATCATAGATAGGATAATTGTGCATCATACATTAGCTTTATTTTGCCTGATGGAGCTTTAATGTAGGAATAATTAAGTTTTTGATATAAGAGTTGTAGTTGCCAATTAACGAATTTCGAACAAAAGACTCTGAAATTTGTTGCCTCAGTTTTGAGGCCGACTGTACATGGAGGCCATGATTTTGGAATTAAAAGTGAAAATGGGTAGTATATATCTGACATGGGTCAGAGTTTTGGATTGGCATGTAAGAACACCTGGTTTCAGAAGTTGGATGAGCACCTGACAACCTATGCAAGTGGAGGAGTGGAAAGATAAATACATTACATCCTGGTTAGAAGAGTTGACAAAACCAATGTAAAGAGATTTGGGGGGAGCATGTGTTAAACAACATAAGACTGATAGTGATGGATTTTAAAATGAAAGGTAAAAAACCCAAGGAGAGAACGAGGAGATCTAGAATTAAGGTTAGGGTTCTTAAAGGAGAAAAGGGTGAGAAATTTAGTAGAATTGTGAGAGAGAGAGAGAGAGAGAGAGAGAGAGAGAGAGAGAGAGAGAGAGAGAGAGAGAGAGAGAGAGAGAGAGAGAGAGAGACTACTATAAAGGTTGAACTTAGAGAGTAGACATGGTAACCGAGGGAAAAATATCTGGGTGAGTATGAAAGTAATATGTGTAAGGGAAACAGGAATTAGTTGGAAGAACCAGTGGATATGGTGTGTCAAAAGGAGAAAATTGGCAGTGGGACACAGAGTTGCACGAGTTAGTTAAAAGGAAATCGAAGGCATTTAAGGACTCGAAAGTAAGGCATGCTCAGGGTTCAGAGGAACGGTATAGGGAAGACAAAAAAGATTCTAGGAGGAAAGTAGTTACAGTTATTGGAATAGCGGTGGAGTAATTGAATGAACCACTAGGAACAGGTGAAGGAGAAAAGGTTATCTATAACATTTCAAACTTAAAGAAACGGCAAAGACAGGATTTGAAGGAACTGGGAGTTATCAAGGATAGAGATGTAAATATATTGCATAGGGATGATGACATTAAGAGGAGATGGAGAAAATATTTTGAAGAAATATTGAATTCTGAAAATGAAAGAGAGGAGCTGGGAAGAGCACAAAGGGTTGAGGGGGCAGTGATGGAGATACAGATTACAGAAGTGAAGTGGGCATGGAGTAAAGTAAAAAATTGTAAAGCACTAGGTCCTGCATAATTTCAAATTGAAATGGTCAAAATACAATCTACAGAAGGAGAAGAATAGATGCTGGATTTATTAATAAGAATATGGGGAGAGGAAATAATGCCTAAATACTAGGATGAGAGGCTAACGGTATCTATATTTAAGCAGAGAGGTAATGTCATGGATTGTGGTAATTACAGGGGAATTAAACTAACAGAGCATGGTTTGAAAGTTTATGAGAGGGTACTAGATGAAAGATTGAGAGAGATTGTAAAGAGTGGGAAACAGCAGTATGGATTCATGAGTGCGAGAGGGACTGTAGATGTCATTTTTACAGTAAGGCAGCTACAGGTAAAGAAGCTAGAGGGAAACTAGGTTTATGATAGAATACCAAGAAAATTAGGTTTTGGTGTTTGAGGAAGATAGTGAGGAGATAAAAAAATAAAGAGTTGTGGGAGTTGCTATATCCAGAGTGGCAAGAGACTTTGGAAAGGGGTGGTGTAAGAGTAAATGTGGATAAGATTGAAAGTATGGTGAACAGTAAGGAAGGTAAGGGCAGAATAACTATATGAAAGTAAATACTCGGTTATAAAACAGGTTGCATAATTCAGATACTTGGGATCTATTGTAAGTCGGGAGGAAGGAAGTGAAGCTGAAATTGAGGATAGAATACAAGCAGCTTGGGGAAAGTAGAGGGATATAGCAAGAGTAGAATGTCATAAGAAAATGCCAATCAAACTAAAAGCCATGGTCTATAGCAATGTCTATGTAGAGATCAGAAACGTGTAATCTAGGACAAACAGAGCAAGCAATCCTTGAGAAAGCAGAAATGAGAATGGTGAGTTGGATTATGGGAATATCACTGCTTGCAAGATTGGAAAATGATGAAATAAGAAGAATGCCTGGTATAGTAAGAAATAAGAATAGGAGGCATAATAAAAATTACAGAGGAGGTAAGAGTGTCACGACTAAGATAGTGTGGACCTGTGTTGAGGATGGCTATTGGGTAGGGAGTGAGGACAGTTTGGGAAGAACCTGTTGGGGGAGAGAAGATCGAGAGGGAGGCAGAGAATTAGATGGCAGGATAAGGTGAAGGATGATATGGAGAAAAGACATTTGGTTGAAGAGGGCATTGAAAGGTGTATCAGGCAATGAACCCATTAATGAAGGGATAATGTTTGAAAAGAAGATTTTGATAAAAATGGCATGCGTCCAGAGTACTAGAGAAGTCTGAAACAGATGTAGTTTATGAACTCGATGCTTGGAAGGGGAGTGCGAAGCACTGCAATATACGCTACATTGGGCACAGGATGACAATGCTTCGGAGGAGACTTCAAGTTCACCACAATAATGGGACCATAAATCACCAATTTGTTGGGGCACATTACAAGAAACCTCCATTAAATGATCTTATCAGAAAGACGGAAGTTTTATACGATGAGGATGATTGTGGGAGGTTGGTGATTGCTGGAGCTATGGTGAACAGTAAGGAAAGTAGGGAGAAGATAGACATACATGAAGGTGGAGGCTCAGTTCTAAAAAGAGGTGGAACAATTTAGATACTTGGTATCTACTATAAGTCAGGAGGGAGGATGTAAGGCAAAAGTTGAGAATAGGTAGTAATTTGTCCAAGGCACCAGCCACCTATTGAGATACTACTGCTAGAGTTATTGGGTCCTATGAGGCCAGACAGTACTACATTCGATCTCTCTCTGGTTATGGCTATTTTTTCTTTGCCTACATAAACGCTGAATAGGCAGGCCTATTCCTTCCATATTCTCCTCTGTTCTTCTACCCCTGAAAACATAAAACAATCCTTTTTCACTCAAGGGGTTAACTACTGCATGAATTGATCAGTGGCTACTTTCCTCTTGGTAATGGTAGATGAGACTCTTTAGCTCTGATAACCAGATCTTCTAGGAAAAGAACACTCCAAAATCAAACCATTGTTCTCTAGTCCTGGATAATGCCATAGCCTCTGTACAATGGTCTTCCACTGCCTTGGGGTAGAGTTATCTTGCTTGTGGGAACATTCAGGCACACTCTTTTATCTGATTTCTCTTCCTCTTCTTTTCTTTGAAATAGTATGGTGGGCGGAATTAACAGATGTGCCATGGAGATGTCTGGTGGTTTATCAAGAGGTTGTCTTTTTCCTATTTTTCTTCATCTTCTTCACTGGTACTCACTTTAAAAACTATCATTACTGTCCTTTAAACTGAAGTGTCTATCCTAGAGGTACTTAGCCTTGCATGGTGTTTTGGCCAATTGAATGAAAATTGGGTCAATATAAATGATAGGAGTATCCCTTTTTGTGTGATAAAGTACCGAGAGAGGCAAACCATGCCTCAACGATGATTGTGGATGTGCTTATTTGGACAAGCAGGGGGCTTGTCATCTTTGGAAGGGTAAAAAATCAAATTGGTCTTGGAATGACTATACTCAGGTAAGAGCTTTTGCTCAGAGTATTTATACTTCAACTGAAAAAGATTCCAATTTACCTAGGAACATAAGTGATGGCCTGCCCTTAAATCTGCATTCTTTGATGTAGACATAATTCGCCTTTCCTAAAACCAAATGGTTATTTAAAACTTCCTTGATGGACATTCATGCTTATGGAGGTGTAGACCCAAATGGTATTTTCTTTTATTTTTTATAAAGACTTCCGATTTCTTGGCTCCTAAGTCATCTATAATTTTCTGCAAGTCAGCAAAAAGAGGTTGTTTTAGCACTTGCTGGAGAATTGGAAATGTTACTTCATTGGGTAAATATTTTTGTGGTAGCTCAAGTCCAGCTGAATGCTTCCCAATTTCCATAACCCCCGTATTATCTAAAGTTTTTGAATATCTTTTAGCAAAACGTTTAAATTGGTTTGCTGAAGGTAATCATATGTTCCCTATTTGGCCTTTGTAAAGGCCTTGGAGCATGTGATGCCATTCTTACAATCTCCAACACTGTACATAAATCCCTTGATTGCGGTCAGGAAGTTCATATGATTGGGCTTGATTTTAGTGCTGCCTTTCAATGTTTCAATCATAAGGCCCTTGATTTCAAACTTGAAAAGTTGGGAGTGGGTGGGTCTTTCCTTAGCATTATTATTGAATTTTTAGGAAATAGATCACAGATAGTTGCTGATGGGCACCATAGCGAGTGTGGGAATGTGACATCTGGTTTTCCTCAGGGTAGTGTCCTTGGCCCATTACTTTCCGTACTATATACACATGACATATGGTTTGGCTTACAAAAACAATCTCAATGTATATGTAGATATGCTACTCTCTATACATCAATTCCATCTCCTGAATGTAGATCTGGGGTTGCTGAATCCCTTACTAGGGATCTAGCTAAAATTAGTGCATGGTGCAAGTTATGAGCTGAATCCTAACAAACCTCAGAGTATTATTGTAAGACGGTTGAGGACAGTAGCTCTTCAGAATCCGGATCACAGCACCGATCATGTTTTTTTGTTAACTCAATATTATTCTTGAAATTTTAGGTGCGATTTTTAATAACAAATTTACTTTTGAGAAACATATCAGGTCTATCTCTTCTTTAATTGCAAACAATGGCTTATTGAGAAAGTCTTTCAATGTTTTCAGTAATCAATCTATTCTGTAGAAGTATGTTCAGTCTTTTATTCTACCTTGTTTCGACTATTATGTTCCTGTCTGATCTTCAGCTTTTTAATCTCATTTTAACTTGCCGGACAGGAACCTACAGTCTATTAAATTTCTCATTCCTGGTCTAGATGTTCATCTCTGGCACCATCGTTCAATTAGTTTGTTATACATACTACATAAGATTTTTCATAATTCTGATCATCCATTGCATTTAAATCTTCCCGTACAGTATCATCCTCTTGGTAATACTAAGTATGCAGTTAATTCTAATAATCATGCCTTCTCCATCAAAGTTCATTACTACATAGTATTCTAGAAGTTTTATTCCAACTATGACTAAGTTGTGGAATGATATTCCTCATTAAGAAGTCGAATCGGTGGAACTTCAAATTTAAAAAATTGCAACAAATGTTTTTATGTTGAACAGGCTGACATGTATCTTTTTATATTTTATAAACGAAAGATCTGCTTAAATATTTTTAATGTTGAAATATCTTATTTTAATTTCTAATTACTTCACTTCTAGTTTCTTCATTTCCTTATTTCCTTTCCTCAGTGGGTTATTTTTCCTTACTGGAGCGATTACACTTATAGCACCCTGCTTTTCCAACTATGGTTACAACTCAGTTAATAATAATAATAATAATAATAATAATAATAATAATGATAATAAAAATCAATAATAATAATAATAATAATAATAATAATAATAATAATAATAATAATGTTACCTTAATCAACTTAAGATTTGCAGATGACATAGTTCTGTTTAGTGAATCATGGGAGAAATTTCAAAAGATGATAGAAGATTTGAATAGAAAAAGCAGAAATGCAGGACTGAAAACTAATATGAGTAAAACTAAAACAATAAATAATGGTTATGAACGAGCCTCTAGGGGTTGTTAATGAATATAAGTACTTAGGACAGACAGTAGGTATTTCCACAGGACATGAGATTGAAATTAAAAGGATAAGCATAGGATAGAGAGATCTTGGTAAACAAAATGAGATTCTAAAATATAAAATACCACTTTCTTTAAAAAGAAAAATATTTAATCAGATGGTCCTACCAGCATTAACTTATGCATCAGAAAATTGCTTGGAGCCTTACTAAAGCCTTAAAATAAAAACTACAATTCAAAGGGGATAACAGTAAGAGAGAGAATAAGAGCAACATGGATATGAGACTAAGCTAAAGTGGAGGATATTCTAACATGTAAGAAAAAGAAATAGACATAGACAGGCAATATAATGAGAATGGCAGATAATAGATGGCAATCAAGAATAACAGAATTGGACCCTATCGAATGTAAAGAATCACGGGAAAGAAGAGAAGACGACGAATTGACGAGCTAAGAAAAATTGGGGGTATAGACTGGCATAGAAAGACCATAAGAAGAGGCAAGTGGGAGGACATATCTGAGGCTTAAGTCCAGCAGTGGACTATCAATGGCTGATTTATGTATATATATATATATATATATATATATATATATATATATATATATATATATATATATATATATGTATATATATATATATATATATATATATATATATATATATATATATATATATATATATATATATACAGTATATATAAATATATATATATATATATATATATATATATATATATATATACAGTATATATATACAGTATATATAAATATATATATATATATATATATATATATATATATATATATATATATATATATATATATGTATATATATATATATATATATATATTTATATTTATATATATATACAGTATATATAATATATATATATATATATATATATATATATATATATATATATATATATATATATATATTACGAATATTCCTGAGCTCCAAAACTCATCTGTTTTAATTTTACATATATCTGTTACACTTGAAAAAAAAATGAGCTCTGGGAATATTACACAACTCCCAGACATCAATATATATGAACACTGAATATCCAAGTCTCTTACGTTACTCAAAACAAAAACTAGGTGATTTCTTCATAAGAACTATTCTAAAAACCAACCTCTTTTTTCGGTTCATAGTCCGGGAATCGAGAGAAGCACTGAAAAAAAAAATTGGTGATCAAAATAATACACACTTAACAAAGATGAATATATTCTATAAAAAGTTAACAACACAAAAGAATTAACACCAAATATAAATCAATCGAAATTTAAATCTGAAATAAACCTTAGACTAAGATAAAAGAAAGACACTTTGAAAAAATATACAATCACTTGTCTCACTGGAAATTAATTTACGAAAATATTCAATATTCATAATTAATGAAAAGAGTTAACACTTCAACATTCTAATGAACATAAAATAATGAAATTTACATATATGTAACTGTTCCACTTACATATTTTGGTTACCACGAGGTTACAGAACGATTAAGCAAAATTTTTAATGCACTTCACTGTTTAACTTAAATCTCACAGGGCCAGTTACAAAAAAAGTATGTTAAAATGTACTTACATTAACACTCTTCACTTGATTTAACATCCAATAATTTCACAAATGTTTGAACAACACTATATACGATATGCGTTGGATATAAAAAATCACCTGTTGACGTTTGAGAGGATAATACTTTACACACTAGAGATGAGAGAAGGTTGGTGGACGTTGGCTCTTTCAAAGGGATAGGGATAGGCTGAGTCTCTTCTGCTGCCTATGCTATCCTAGGGTCTATATATATTGACGGCATAAGGTTGTCAACGTAGTAATTGGAAGGGGTACTAACCTTGCTTGCAAGGCAACCCTCTCTCAGCTAACTCCACCCACCTACCTCTCATGACAAAAAAAAAAAATAAATAAATAAATAAAGTAAGTCTAATTCGACAATTATCATGCGCTTTCAAACCACGTGGAAACATAAAAAAATGACATAATACCTCATGCTCATACCTCGCGTGGGTCATACAACATACCTAAATGAGTTACATAAGACTTCATAAAAAAAACTACATGAAATAAAATGTTCATTCATAAAATAAAGTAAATTTACATATACTGAATATAATGAAAATACAATTAAATTAATGCCGCAAGTCTTATGTAATTTACATACATTAATTAAACCTAAGTGAGTGGAACTCACCTTACGCGCTGGCTATACATCTCTTAAATACACAAATGAAATACATGAATAAAATTTTTATTCTTATGCTAGACCAGCTTTATAAGATAGCTCCCTCCAAAAAGATTGATTATTCCAGTCCTGAATCTACGGATTCAGCCAGAGATAAATAATTTGCAACATTGTTATCTTTACTTGATATATGTTTTACATTGATACAATATGGTTGTAAACATAATAACCACATAGTTGACCTTTGATTATTATTCTTCATTATATTATCAAAAGTTAAAGGATTGTGATACGAGTAAACTGTAATTTCTCTATTCTGTGGTCTGTTCATATAAACTTTAAATTTTCTTATCGCTGTGTTTAGCGCTAGCAGTTCCTTTTCAACAGTCGAGTAGGCTTGTTGATGCTTCTTCAACTTCAACGACATAAAACAAATAGGGTGAAGAATTCCATAATGTCCATCTTGTAATAGGATAGCTCCAATCCCATTATCGGATGCATCAACTTGGCTAAGGAATTCCCTGTTGAAATCCGGTGCTTGTATTATGAGTTTTGAAGTTAATATGGCCTTCATTTGACTTTTCCTTCTTCCTGGTATTTCGATAACGTAGGTCAAAATCCAGAATGATCATTGGAACTTGTGTGTGAGAAGGAATCTCCTTATCAATAAGTAAACCAAACCGGTTGTCCTACCACAAACTGTCTGTTCGTACTTTTCATACCAAACCTTTTCTTCGTTTTTCCTTGGCTTGTTTTCATACTTTCTAGGGAAAATTTCCTTATTTCGCAGATCCTTTTCCTCAAATTCTTGACATATTCTCCATTAGTTTCCTCTCGATCTTTCTCTTTTTCTGACAACTTTTTAATCAGTCCTTTGCTGAAGGGTTCCCCTCATATTTCAATTGGGTGTAAGGGAGCTTTCTTGATGTACTCGTTAGGCTTTCCAGACCATGGCAAAACTGGCTCATATCCTTAGGCATGCCAGGCCAGATAAAGTGTTTCATAATCGTCTCCGTTGTCTTCCTTATTCCCATGTGTCATGTCTCATACGCTACGGTGATCACTTGTCTGCTCAGCGGTGCGGGAATCAATATCTGACATTATATCCCCCATTCGGCATTTGCAGGGATATCAGCGGATCTACACTTTCTCATAAGCAATTCCTCCTTAAGATAATAACAGGTAGGAGACTGCTCCACCTCAGTCTCATTCACCACACAGTATATTAACTCTGTTAACGTTGCAACCTTCCATTGCAATACTATCAGCTTTTTCCAACTCACTTGTCCTACTTCTAACTCTTAGTTTTCTATTTCCTCCAGGTCCATTTCTTCTTTGTCTTCCTGTTCACTTATCTGTTATTCCTCTTTGCTCAGGCTCTCTCGGGAGTTCTCTTGCATACCATCATGGGAATCCTCTTCTGCTGAAAATAAATCTTCCAAGTTCATTGCTCCTTCGATTTCTCTGTCTTCTTATGCAGCCACTGTCTTTGTCATACTCCTATTCATCACACAACTAGGAAACATATACAGGTAGTCCTCCTCGAGTTTAGTCGTAGGACTATAGGCTACTTCAATGGTTCCTCCATTACAATTGGACAAGGTACAAATGGCGCTTCACCAGCCTCATTACCCAGAAGGACTTCCAATCCTTGAACAGTCAATGAATCCTTTACCACAAAATCAAAATTACCTGTCACCAACTCACATGACAGTTTCAAGCGACAAATAGGGGTAACCGTCTCACCTCCCATTCCCTTCAAAATGACCGAATCTCCTGTGAGAGATTGTTCCACCAACGGGAGTACACCTCGTGTCACTACACTATGGTTACAACCTGTGTCGAACAATATCTTGACCGGGATCTGCTCGCTCTCATCTAGAGCGGCTAACATACCTTCATAAATATACGGTTTAAAGTCATCCACGCTGTTTGGGGTTGTCCTGTTCGTCGTGTAAACGTTAGATGGCTTATTTTCCTCGTCATCCTTTCACATTTGCTTGTTCGTCTTTGCATTCTGTGAAGTTGAATTATTCTTAATCACTAGGGCAACTGTTTTTGGTTGGTTCGACCAACATTTCTTACCGATATGGCCTTTCTTTCCAAACTTATAACAGCCAATATTCATCTTCTGCACGTCTTTCTCAACACCTGTAGGAGGACGATTCGACGATTGTTGCTGTGGTACTATCGCATGCTGCTTTGGAACAGTACCAGTAGTACATCTGCTGTAATTATTGAACTTGTTCACGTAGTTATTACCGAACTGGTTTCCATAGTTTGGCAAATACTTGACACCTGGTCGGAGCGACGGATGAAACTTCATACCCGAGGAGAGTTTACGACTGATAATATTATAATCTTTACTCAGCGAACCGGCTTTATCAAGTTTCTTCACCTCTCTCTCTCTCAAGTACAATAGAATATGTTCAGGAATTCCTTGTAAATATTGTTCCAGCACCATCAATTCTTCTAAATCAGCCATCACTCTCACGATAGAATCCTCTATCCATCTCTTAAAACATTGTTGTACCATACAAGCGTAATCCAGGAAAGTTATTTTCCCATCCTTCAGAAAACTTCGGAATCATTCATTATGATATTCAGGGGTCATATGATACACTTGCAGCACGCTCCTCTTCACTTCATGATACTCCTTCCTCTGATCCTGAGACAAGGCAAGATACGCACTGTGTCCTTCTCCAATGAGGACACTGCAATAACACAGATCACTTATTTTCTGGCCATTCCATCATCGACGGGACAGTTTTAAAATGATCGTAAATTCGTCGGGAGCTTCTTCTGTGAATTTTGGAATTAACCTCTGGCCGTTCATCACATTAAACATGGAACTGTGCAAAGTACGAGCATTCAACAACTCCAATTCCCTTGCATGTTGTGCAATTTCTCTCGCCTCGTCTATTTTTCTACTCGTTCTCTCTCTTTTTCTTCTCGGCTTGCAATTTCTCTTGCTTCTTCTCTCTCTCTCTCTCTTTCTTCTTGTCTTGCTTCCATTTCCCTCGTAGGTATTGAGATTTTTCAGGCCTTTTCTCTCTCTTCTGCCATCGTCTTCAACTTGACTAAATTCTCTTCCGTTGCAATTTGTGGAATCTCACCCTCTACATTCCTTTCTGCTTTCATTCCTTCAGTTCCTGGGTCAACTGATCCTTGCTTCACAACGAATTCTGCTTCAGCATTCTTAAAAAGTTTGTAAGCTTCTACAATGTCTTATTCTGACAGCTTTCCGGAGTTTATCATCACTTCTAAGGCTAGACACTTGACTTGGGGTTTAATCATTCCACTCGTTGCATGGCCACCACATGCCCTAAAAATAAAGAGCCACTGCGC
>NC_090727.1:191527960-191532960 GCF_036898095.1 Palaemon carinicauda
TTGGAGCTAAGAAATCTGCTGTCTTTATAAAAATCAAAGGAAGAATACCATTTGGGTCTACACCTCCATAAGCATCAAGGTCCATTAACACATCACCTCTAGACTGATTTGTGCCAAGCGTGAATAGATTGATGTAATTCACATCTTTTATTCCTGTAAGAATTTTAAATGCCTCTATAAACTGATCCCTTAGTCGTCAAGTTTGTAGATCAAATAAGTTCAAACGTTTCATCCTCCATCTATATCCAAAGTGTTGGAACTTGTCTGGTGGCCCTAGCTTGCACTGCTTCCAGCCTATCTATATCCTTCTGAATAATTGGAGCACAGAATTGGACTCCGTATTGTAAAAGAGGTCTTACTAGTGATGTGTACAGTTGTAGTACAGTGTCTTTTTTCTGTATTTGAATTGTCTCTCTATGTAACCTATCAGTTTTTGGGCTTTCTTTTCAGCTTTTATGCTTTGTTTGCTGAACTTCTAATCCTTGTTGATAATAATACCGAGAACATCCGAGAACATCCTCCTGGTCCACAATTCCTAATTCATTACCCCGCAGTGAGAAATCTGATTATGGGTTATTATAACCAATGTGCATGACTACATTTCCCACAGTTGAAAGGCATTGCAGAGAGAGAGAGAGAGAGAGAGAGAGAGAGAGAGAGAGAGAGAGAGAGAGAGAGAGAGAGAGAGAGAGAGAAAAAAAATGATGGAATATACAGTATATCAGACAAAACCTTTCTTGTTCGTGCAATTATATATAATTTTAGGTCACCTGCAATCTACTTCATTGTCTCCATCGTATTTTACTTGAGGAAGGGGAAACGATGACTTCTGTCATTTTTGCATAACACTGTTCTTCAAAGTTTAAATCTAATATCAGGAATAACGTACAGAGGATATCAATTAATTACAGTACAAATGTATTATTTTCAAATCTCGATATCTTTCAGCTATTTTGAAATGGAATTACATAAAGGCTATTTATATTTTGACTTAAAATATTCAATATTCACCATAATACTGTGTGTTGGGAGACACGTTCTGAAATTATTTCTTTTTGTGATCCAGTTCCTCCATCTTATAGAATGGAAAGGAAAGATGAACACTATGAAGAACTGCAGAGGGTAATACATGAGACCAAAGAGAGAGATATGAAAATTGTGATTGGCAACTTCAATGCTAAAGTTGGAAGGAATAATCAAGGGATAGAGAATGTGATGGGGGTCGATGGGAGGGTCTTGGCGAAGTTGCAAATGAAAATGAAGCACATTTCGTAAGTTTCTCTTCAGCAAACAATCTTGTCATCGGAGGTATTCTTTTTCAACACAAGATCACCATGTGGCAATTACAAAAATCAGATAGATCACATTACTATTAATAAAGAGAGAAGGAGGACTCTGAAAAATGTGGGAGGCTATAGAGGTGCAGATATTGGTAGTGATCACCAGCTCCTCATTGCCACACTCAATTTAAAAGTGAAAGCACCCAACAGAAAGGTAGATAGAATATACAGGTTTCATACAACTACACTTTTATAAGAAGAGCACAGAGAAACATTTGCAATTGAATGTAGGAATCGATTTGCAGTCTTGGAGACTTTAAGAGACGAATATCAGACAATTAACGAAGAATGGTGTGATATTAAGAACATATATCAGTCTGTTAGCAGTGAAGTCTTGGAACACACAGTTACAGGGAGAAAGCCATAGATATCAAATGATACTTGGGATTCTATAAAATGGAGACAAAAACATAAATTGATTGTTTGAAGTTTTCAAGGAAGTAATGAAAATTATAAGGTAGCATGCTAAGTATTCCAGCATTGATAGTGAGGTCAAAAGAAAAGCTAGGAATGATTGTAGAGAATATTTAGGCAGTAAAGCAGATGAGGCTGACAAAGCTATGGATTCAGGAAGTGGCGAAGGTGTACGAATTACTCATAGAATTATTAATGAACTCTCTATGGAGGCAAAGAAGTAGAATCATATACCCATCAAAAAGAGAGATGGAACTGTTATAACAACAGAAGATGAGGAAAAACAACGTTGGATGGATCACTTTAGTAAGGTTACGAATAGGAGATATGAAGGGAATAATTTGATTGATATACCTGAAGCTGATGAGGATCTTGAAGTGCCCATGAATGAATTCAGTGTGTTTGAAGTTGAAGCTATCTTAAAAATCTAAAGAGTTGAAAAGTCCTGGGATATGATGGAAAAACTGCCGAGATGATACTGGCTGAAAATGAAGTGACTCCCAGACTGCTTACAAGATTATTTTGTAGAATGTGGCATGAAGAGGCAAAACCTGGTGAATAGGAGTTAGGAGTGTTGGTGAAAATAGCAAAATATGGAAACTTGACTGATTTCAATAATTACAGAGGCATAACACTTTTGTCAGTTGTTATGAAAATATATAGGATGCTTATTCTTAAGACAGTGAAGAGAAAGAGTGATGAAAAGCTGAGAGGTGAACAAGCAGGATTTAGAAAAGGTAGAAGTTGCACTGACCTAATTTTCATTTGGAGACATGTTATATAGCAATGTGTAGAATATAAAAATCCCCTTTTGATGGCATTTGTGGACTATGAAAAAGCCTTTGATAGTGTGCACTGGCCAATTCTTTGGAGAGTCCTGCGTTATTATGGAATTCCTCTTGAATATGTAAATTTGATTAAGACTATTCATGAGCATAGCAAGTGCAAAGTTAATGTTAATGGAGTGTTATCAAATGAATTTCCAGTGAACCGCAGAGTACTCCAAGGGAATGTGTTGTCACCTATGTTGTATATCCTATCATGGATTTTGTAATGTGTACAACAGTCGGAGATGGTGGAGAGGGAATGGACTGGATTAGTGGTCGGAATTGAGAAGATCTAGAATTTGCTGATTATTTTGTCCTTGTTAGCAGAACACCACAGGATTTACAATGCTTACTTACCAGAATGCATAAAATATCACACAAGGTTGGGCTGAAAATAAATAGAAGAAAGACAGATGATGAGAACGGAGTATGCAATGGAAGATGAAATATCATTGGAAGGAGAAAGGATTAATGAAGTAGAATCATTTAAGTATTTATGAACAATGATCTCCAATACAGGGTCTTCAGAGTTTAGTGAAAGATTGAAAAAAGCAAATCAGACAATGGCTAGGTTAAGTAAAATTTGGAAATCAAATTGCCAAAAATTACATATAAAAATCAGACTATATATATCAGTTTAGTTAGATCGGTGTTACTCTATGAACCTGAGTCATGGTATGACAATGAAACAATCTCCAATAAGTTTAGTACATTTGAGAACAAAGTATATTGACAGTTAAATGGCAGGACAGGATAAGAAAACAAACTATAAGGGAGATTAATTGATTGCCATATGTGGATGAGATCACGATGAAGGGTAGATGAGGATGGTTGGAGCATGCTCTTCACACTTCACAGGAGAGATTAGTTAACAAAACGTTCAGCTGGGCTCCACAAGCTACTAGAAGAATTAGAAGACCCAGACCTATATGGCTGAGGACTATGAAGCGCAAAGTAGCAGATGATGAATGGAGAAGTAATGAATTAAAAGCTCAAGATAGAGACGACTGGCGAAATAATCTAACCCAGACCCTTTGCATCAATAGTTGTAGTAGGAGAGCATGATAATAATTACATAAATATATATATATATATATATATATATATATATATATATATAAATATATATATGTGTATGTGTGTGTGTATATGTATATGTATGTGTATATATATATATATATATATATATATATATATATATATATATATATATATATATATATATATATTTATATATATATATATATATATATATATATATATATATATATATATATATATATATATATATATATATATATATATTAGGTGGTAGGTTGGTTAGAGCATCAACAATCTGTTGATATACTACCGCTAGAGAGTTACTGGTTCCTTTGACTGGCCAGACAGTACATTGGATCCTTCTCTCTGGTTACTGATCATTCTTTTTTGCCTACACATACACCGAATAGTCTGGCCCATTCTTTCTACAATGTCTTCTGTCCTCATACACTTTACAAAACTGAGATTACCAAACAATTCTTGTTCACCCAAGGGGTTAACTACTGCAATATAATTGTTCAGTGGCTCCTTTCCTTTTGGTAAGGGTAGAAGAGACTCTGGCTATGGTAAGCAGCTCTTCTAGGAGAAGGACACTCCAAAATCAAACCATTGTTCTCTAGTCTTGGATAGTGCCATAGCCTCTGTATCATGGACTTTCACTGTCTTGAGTTAGAGATCTCTTGCTTGAGATTACACTGGAGCACACTTTTTCACCTTATTTCTTTTCCTTTTGCTTTTTTCAAGTTTTTATAATTTATATATAAAAGATCTATTTTAATTAGGTTATTGTTCTTAAAATATTTTATATTGTTCATTAGATCTCTTTTAGTTTATATATTTCCTTATTTCCTTTCCTCACAGAGCTGTTTTCCCTGTCGGAGCCCTTAGGCTTATAGCATCCTGCTTCTCCAACGAGGGTTGTAGCTTAGCAAGTAATAATAATAACAATAACACTAACAATAATATATATATATATATATATATATATATATATATATATATATATATATATATATATATATGTGTATATATATATATATATATATATATATATATATATATATATATATATATATATATATATATATATAAATATAAATACTGTATATATATATATATATGTATATATATATATATATATATATATATATATATATATATATATATATATATATATATATATATATATATAATGTAATATAATATAATATAATATTGCTATTTAACAAGATGTATTTAATCCATTACGATAAAAACAATAATAAAGATTGCTCTTCAGTAACACCCAACCCCCTTTCATTTTTTTCGAAAAATACAATTTTTTTATTTTTTTATGGCACAAATACAATGTTTTGTTGATTGTAGAATAAATGGATAA
>NC_090727.1:191537960-191555460 GCF_036898095.1 Palaemon carinicauda
TCCGTCCGCACCCTGTATTATATTCCCACGCATGTTTGAATAAACTATCAGTTGATGTTGGTGACGCTTGTCTCACTGTCCTTACAACTGGTGACCCCGGAGTTGAAGTAGCATCAGCGGTTTTGGCTTTGCCATTAACGGACTTATTACGGCCGTGCTACCTTCTCTTTACTCCGTTACCTTAGACGTGAGCTTCAGCCTTTGGTTCTCCCACACCTCGGTGCATGTAAGACAGTAGGATGAGCTTAACCGACATATCAACTTCCCACCTCTTCGCCGACTCCTCGTCTGACCACAATGCCGGAAGCAACACACCCATCGCGCCCAGCGGCCTCGCCTCCACGCCCAAAGTCAAACTGCCGCCCTTTTCTCAACACAACACCGCTTCCTGGTTCCTGAGAGCAGACGTACTCTTCCAAGTCGCTAGACTCAGCGACTCCTGTGCCAAGGCCGACATTGTTCTCACCTCCATCCCGGAAGAGATATTCGACAAGATTTCCCCATGGCTCGATGCCCAGGCCGGCCAAGTTTCATACGACGACCTGAGAACGAAATTCATCGGTATCTACTCCCTCTCCGTTTCAGCAACAGCACAGAAAGTCCTGGACCTCGCCGGCAAGCCCATGGGTGACACCTCTCCTGTCGAGGCATGGGACGAGTTAACCGGCCTGCTTATGCTCCCCGAAACAGACAGCAACGGCCGACGGCGTGAAATTAGCCTATCTCGCGAGATCTTTCTTCGACGCTTACCACAGGACGTAAGGGCCCAATTGACAGACGCCGACACGCTTCCGATGAACGAACTCCTGTCGAAGGCTCAGAAGCTCCACGAGGCCTCCAAAGCATCTCGCCTCTGAGCATCATCATTATCGTCTTCGTTCTCCTCCTTCAGCAGCTGCTCTTCCATAGGCTCCTCAGCAACGGCCCCTGAGGACGACGAGATCAACGCTCTAGCAAAAAAGAAACCGCCGCAACCGACACGACCGAACCCTAGGACTAACCCAGCATGGTGACTCTACCACCAACAGTTCGGCAGCGACGCCAAGAAATGTAGGGCACCATGCAGTTTCCCTAGAAGATGACGCCAGAAGAATCCACCTACCACCATCGCAGCCGCAGGAAACCAAAACAAGAATGGTTTCTATATCCTCAATACCGTTACCAACCGTAGACCCATGGTAGATACCAGCGCAATGCAGTCAACGTTCCAGTCCCAGTCCGACCTAGACCGTGGTCCCAACAAAATCGCTGCCTCACTCGTCGCCACCAACGGACCTCCCATACGGTGTTATGGGACCAGGCCCCTGAAAATATCTATCATGGGCCGTTCGTATTCTTGGCCCTTCGCCATCGCTGACGTCAATCGCCCCCTCCTCGGTGCGGATTTCCTCGCTCACCACGGACTCATCGACACGGGAACCTGCCAGTCCCGCGCCCTAGAAGACGGCCCTGCAACAATATCCGTATTCGCCGTAATGACGCACCCCTACGCCGACCTCCTACAAGAATTTCCTGACGTTTTCAAGCCCGAGCTCCGACACTCGCCTGGTTCCCCCACCAAGCACGGGATCTACCACCACAACACGATGACAGGTCCTCTTACTCACGCCAAATTCCGCCGCCTCCCGCCCCAGAAACTGAAGGATGCCAAACGCGCCTTTGAGGATATGGAACGCATGGGTATTTGTAAGAAAGCATCAAGCACCTGGGCATCTCCCCTACACATGGTAAAAAAGCCTGACGGGTCCTGGAGACCTTGGGGCGACTACAGGCGCCTAAACCTCATCACGACGCCCGATCACTACCCTCTGCCCAACAGGCAAGACCTAACGAATGCGTTGCACGGCGCGAAATATTTCACCAAGATGGACCTTCTCAAGTCTTACTTCCAGGTCCTCGTATATCAGGAGGACATTCCGAAAACTGCCATTGTGACGCCGTTCGGATCCTATACCTTCGCATACTCAACCTTCGTTCTACGCAATACCGGGGCGACCTTCCAACGACTAATGGATACCATTCTGGGCGACCTACCATTCTGCGTCTGTTACGTCGACGACATCCTGATATTCTCAAAAACCAAGGAGGAACACCGGAGGCACGTCCGCACCGTCCTCAAACGCTTACAGGAGAACGGCCTAGTCGTACGTTTCGACAAGTGCATGTTCGGCGCGGAAGGAGTGGACTTTCTTGGTCACCGCGTATCCTCGTGCGGGGGAAAACCCATGACATCCAAGGTTGACGCCATTAAAAGGTTCCCAATACCTACAATCACCCGCCAACTTAAGGAGTTCCTGGGGATGGTCAATTACTACAGGCGCTTCATCCCCAACGTCGCACAGACCCTAACACCCCTCGACGACGTCCTTAAAGGGAAAGCAAAAAACTTGAGGGGGGTTTTCCCCAACAACAGGCATTAACCCGGACGAAGGATGCCCTCGCGAAAGCCACCACCCTGTCTTATTTCTACGACAACGGGCCACTGCGACTGACGACCGACGCCAGCAACGTTGCCTGTGGGGCTGTGCTGGAACAACTCGTCGATGGTTCTCCTGGACCGCTGGTATTCTTCAGCAAGAAATTGAAACCCAACGAAACAAGATACAGCACCTTCGATAGGGAACTCCTCGCTGTCTACCTCGCCGTCCGCCACTTCAGGCACATCCTGGAGGGCACACCCTTCACAATTGCGACGGACCATCAACCCCTCGTACACGCTTTCACAAAATCGACAGACGCATGGTCCTCCCGACAACAACGTCATCTCGCAACAATCGCCGAATTCGGGTGCACCATACGCTACGTTCCAGGAAAGAAAAACCCAGTCGCGGACGCCCTTTCAAGGATTGAAATCGACGCAATCCACCTGGGAATCGATTACGCCAATCTCGCATCTGAACAGCGCACCGACCAAGAAGCACAGGATCACCTGATGGGGCCCTCCGCGCTCAAGATAACTGCGATTCCCCTCAGACCAGCAGGAGTAACTATCCTCTGCGACACCAGCACCTACCACCCACGCCCCTGGATACCAGCCTCCTGCAGAAGAAAAATATTCGACATCATCCATGAACTTTCACACCCCTCAGGACGCACCACCGCTCACCTTCTGTCTGAAAAGTTCGTCTGGCCAGGAATCAGAAAGGACGCCCGGGAATGGGCGAAGACATGCATCAACTGCCAATCAAGCAAAATCAGCCATCACACCGAACCGGGGGTAGGTGATTTTCCCCAACCAAAAAGACGTTTTGGTCACATACATATCGACGTCGTGGGACCATTGCCACCTTCCGCATCTGCTCGCTACCTCCTTACGATCATCAATCGCTCCACGAGGTGGTTGGAGGCATCACCGATGACCGAAGCTACGACTCAAGCATGCGCCGAAACCCTTTTGTCAAGCTGGGTGAGCAGATTTGGCGTTCCTGACGACATCACGACAGACAGAGGCCCCGCTTTCCTCTCAGAAATATGACTCACTCTGGCAAACCTGATGGGGACGACACTCCACAGCACCACGGCATACAACCCCGCGGCAAACGGCATGGTCGAACGAACTCATCGCGCCCTCAAGGCGTCCCTGATGGCGAGCTGCACCGACGGGGACTGGAAATCACGACTTCCTTGGGTACTTCTCGGCCTTCGCACCACCCCTCGCGCAGATGGCGAGCCTTCGCCCGCCGAAAAGGTTTACGGGGAGGCGCTTGCAGTTCCCGGCGAATTCTTTCCCACATCAACCGACGACACGCAGCTGGATCATCTTAGAGACATCACCAGGAAATTCAGGCCATGTCTCAAAACTTACCAGGACAGAACTAAGCATTTCAAGCCAAAGAACCTGGATGACTGCGGGTACGTTTTCGTCCGTGTCGACGCCCATCGACAACCACTAACCAGACCTTATCGAGGCCCCTACCGAGTAATTAAGAAGACGACGAAAGCCTTCCTTCTCGACGTGCATGGCCAAGACGACTGGGTCTCAATAGACCGCGTGAAACCAGCGTTTCTCGAAGGGAGCGACACTGCCTCCGCCGGACCTGGCAGATCCAGAGTGCCACCTCAAAACAAGGCGCCCAATGAAAGAAAAATCAACAAACGACAACAAGAGGAAGAGATTCTTACGCCGACCACCGATGCGCCCCTCCGTTCAAAAACGAGAGGAACCCTCCGACGCCCAAAAAGATACGAAGATTAATCATCAGCCCTCTACGCCGCCCGATGTCTTGGGGGGGGGGAGTACTTGTAAGGACACCGCTCCCTCCATCGTCCAGAAATTCAACAAATTGTCTATTTATTTAAATTCTCCTTTCGCCACACCGTGGCTTCCTATATATATGTATTCCGCTCCCTCAGAGCTACAATTTGACATATGTATTATTTCATTACATGTTTCTATTTACTTGCAATTCGTGTATTTGTTCATGTGAGAAAACACATATATTTTGGCGGGAAGTTCAAGCTGAATAGGCGCCTATGCCATGCTACCTTTCCGTCCGCACCCTGTATTATATTCCCACGCATGTTTGAATAAACTATCAGTTGATGTTGGTGACGCTTGTCTCACTGTCCTTACAAACTTTTTGATAGCGAAGTTTAGGATACTAAAAAAAAAAAAAACTCCATACCCAGTACTACGTAGATTATGGTAGCCTGCAGTCTGGGAAGATCTGAATGTAAAGGATGGTCAGAATAATGTGAAAATGAATCTTACCACTAGCGCAATAAACTAAGTGTCGAAGATTATTATCCAGATTATGAACAAGTAAATAAATAGACCGTAAGTTCTTTTGCAACAAATTTAGATTACAGTCAGCAACTGAAGACCAGACAAGAGAACTATACTCAAAATAATGGCAAAGTGGGAGATAGATTGATCATCATGAATCTTAAAAGACTTTCTCAATATGCCATATTGTTGTGTAATTGAAAAAGAAACAGACAGCATTTATTTCTCAAAAGTAAATCAGTAACCAAAAAAAATTCCACCTAAAATTTTAAATGAGCTGTAAATAGTTACAGAGACATTTTCTGTACAAAGATCTGGATGTTTAGGAGCCGCTGTCCTTGACCAATTTATAATCATACTTGGATTTTGTTAGGATTCAAATTCATGCCCCATAATTTACACTAAACACTAATGTAATCTAGATCTTTATCAAAGGACTCAGAAATCCCAGTTCTACATTCAGGAGATGGAATTGATGCAGAGAGAGTAGTATCATTTGCATACGCATTGAGGTGGTTTTCTTGATAGAATCCCATATCATGTGTTTTTTGTGTGAAAAGTAATGGGACGAGACAGTACTATGGGGAACCTGTTTTCTAAAGTAAACCACATGTCATGTGTATATGAATTGGTATGAAAAGTAATGAGCCAAGAACACTACCTAGGAGAACACCAGATATCACATTCCTATACTTACTATGGTACCCATCAAGAACTATTCTTTGTAATCTATTACTTAATGGTTCAATAATGATGTTAAGAACAGACCCCTCTGTTCTCCTCAGCTCAACTTTTAAAACAGGTCTTTATTATTATCACGGTCAAAAGCAGCCCTACAGTAAAGGCTAATCATCCTAACTTCCTGACTACCATCAAGGGATTCCTGTACTACATAAGGAAAGGTGAAAAGAGGGCATCATATGTTCTAAAGCTTTTGCGAAAGCCAAAATGTAAGATTGGAAACAGAATGTTACCTTCACCAATCATATTTTGACGTTTTGCCAAAGGAAACTGAAAACGTATTTTTTTTTTTTTTTACTCTTTACCAGGCATAATACAGGATTTTGAATCAATCGAGAACATTGCAGAAAAATTGCTATATATTGCAATATAATCAAATTGCAGGAAAACATCCTTCAACACAAACTTCAGCAACATACATTATAAGATAGCTTATAGTGGATTTACTTTTCAGTGTTGGTTTAATAATGCTTTAGAGTTACTAATTGCTAATATGATTGCAGATTTCTAGCATAGTGTAATTTTTCTGACTATTTTAGAATTCGCTGAAATTCAAAGATTGGGACCTTATATGGTTCAATGGAGACATCTAGTTTAACCTCGGCTTGTTGTAGTATTTTGAGTCTTTTTGTCGGCAATCACGAAATATGCAATCTGCAATTTGTTTAAAATTCAGCGTTGTGTAATCAATACGAAATTTGTCATAAAAATTATAAGTTTTACACGATAAAGATTTTTCTTTACATTCAAACACGCTATGGTGTTGTATTTAAAAAGGCTAATCCTAGAAAATTTCTAGTTCTCAAATTTGGCAGTTGAGTATTTTGGCAAAATAATGAATATTAATATCATTATTATCATTGTGAAATCGCTCGTTAACTATGACTCCAAAGAAATAAGGTGTCACCACACGTCACCGGACCCTATCCCACCAATTAATAGGTCAACAATAAGAATTTGTGGACACTCCTCTTTGATACACTTTGCAAAATTAAACTATTTACACAAAAAGAGCACCAAGTAACTTCGCCAAAAACACTCATAACAACAAATTTATAATCGGGATTATGCCTAGTTGTTATAGAAACAGTCCACGTGGAACAATGTTGGAAAAAGGTTATCGTCTTTTACATGGAGAATTACTTTAAGATCTCAGTGTAATTGGAACAGGAATCTAATTAAACAAATGCATGAGACTTTTTTATGATAAACTAATATGAAATTAGCTCAGGATATGAACCAATCTCTTTCTGTCTTCATTTTCCAGGTAAACCTAAGAATTCTCAAAAGTATAAGGTACTTTTTGGGGAGGAATCATAATTCTATGGAATATCTGAGGAAATTTGGCTGGGTTGTCCTCTGGGCGTATTGAAAAGTTTTGTAAATATAATAATAATAATAATAATAATAATGATAATAATAATAATAATAATAATAATAATAATAATAATAATAATAATAATAATAATAATAATAATAATAATAATAAAACATTTATTACTCAAACAAAATAATCAACTATCAGGCTTAAGAAAAAATCAACCTTAAAATATGTAAGGATATAGTCCTAATGTTAGGTCGAATGTCTACTGAAACTGCAAAGTTCTTTTTTGATCAAGATTAACACCCTTGTATAAAATTTTGGGGTAATGATATCTGTACATTACAGGGTCTCTGAAATGGTGCCTATTCCGATATTTTCCGGGGCATCGATCATAATAAACACATATGTAAGTGTGTGTGTATATATATATATATATATATATATATATATATATATATATATATATATATATGTGTGTGTGTGTGTGTGTGTGTGTGTGTATGTATGTATATATATATATATATATATATATATATATATATATATATATATATGCAAAATGAACTCCACAGTTATTGAAAAACCTAATTTTTTTTTTTCAATATCTTGGAAACTGTCGTAAAGTCGTACAAAGTTTGGTTACATAATGTTTTCATGGTCATAAATTCAAATAAACATACAATTTTGCTTTCATGTTAATATGTTTGTCTACATATGTATACAATTTAGTTCTGCCATTATCAAAGAAAAATATTTCCTTCAATACTTTAGGGAACAAAAGATATTACGCAAGTTGTACTTAATTCATGTTTGCATAGTCAAAGATTTGAATAAACCCCAAGAAAATTCTTATTCACCATAATGTGCTAAAGTTGTTGGGTGAAAAAACCAAGGGTACAGATTATTGAATGCACAGGCTGTTTCATGATGAAGTCTGTATGTTTGCACCAAACCCTAAGTGTATGTTTATTTTCTTTTTAGGTAAAGCACGAAAATGACAAACATTATCTGTCTTCTACCTTCATATCGTGAAATTGGAGCCTACTGCAACTTTCAGAGTGACTGGCATAAACACGCTGATTCAGTGGAGTACAGTGGTGAAGATGTTCATATCAAGCTACACGTACTGCTTGGTTCGCAGGAAGAGATTGCATCTGTAGAATGTCACAAAACATGTAACTCTTTCTATACAACCAGACTAAATGGGGTTAAGTATGTGGCAAAGAAAAGGACAAAAGACTTTCCAAATAGTGAAGAATCACAGAAAAGCGGAATAAAATCACAACTACCATCATTTCAGATTGATTTGTGGCGAGGCCTGTCTCCCTAAAGATACAAAACATCCTGGGAGATCGGATCATGTGATCTAGTTCAAGATCAGTGATCGACCTGATCTCAAACATTTCAAATAAGTACTTCAAGACATTTGTGAGAACCGGAACTATGGGCGAGGTTGAATAGTTAAAATCCGAATAAAAGATGCGACATCAGCTACCAGTTGAGACAACGTCGACCTATTGGCAGGAACACATGCCTGCCAACACAGTGATGGTTAATGGAACTCTGTATCAGGTAACGATTTTGATATACAAACAGCCATCATAACAGGGAAAGGATCTGAAGCTGGTTACAGAATGGATTGTCTTCTTCCAAATCTCTGTGTACCTATCTGATACCAAGGAATATCTGTATTCTGACCAGGAGCCCAACACAATAAAGAAATATAAAGAGGAAGGTCAAATGCTACGGAAGCTTAACTTTGGGGACAGGGAGAAGATTGCTTTAGGGATTGCATAACATTCCCACCCACTGACAGTCCAAGTGAAGTCCTCTACATTGTGAATGGTTATGTAGCTCCCAATTTTGCCAATGCTGATAAGTCCGTCATCATGGGTCAATTTATGGCGGGTTTATTCCAGACCACTCTCACGACTACCTTCCATAACAAAATGTCTAACCCTGTAATGTCCATAGAACACCTCAAAGGAGGCGAGGTCGATAAGAAAACCATCTTTGACTTGAAGAACATCTTCATTCGTCTTCTAATGGCTGGGTAACAGCAACAGCTGCAGATGACGACCATATTTCAGTATGTGTTGTGTGCAGTTCCTCTATTAGTACATATGAATACGTATGGAAAGGAAACAAGTTTGTAGTTCCCAGTCAGCCTGGTGTAGAGAAAGTGGATGCTTTAAATGAAGAAGTTATTATAGCAGAAATACAACAGATGTTATATCACATCATTAGGCCACTTGAAGGAGATACCACTATGTTGTTTGAGAACATCAAATGACAGCTACCATGCTACGGTGTTTGAAATGTATGAAGATCTATCATCTAAGGACCATGTGAGGATGCAGAGTGGTAGCAAGGGTTCTATAGATCTTAACCTGATTGTAATGCGTCCATCACCAAAACGAAACGCCATTTTCAAGAAGAAGCACACCAAGCTTGGGTATTCACGTGTTCTCTTCACAATGGACATGGATGTAGAAATATCTATTGACAGCCATCACAATGTGGTCTTCAGGCATGATAAGGGCCATGAGGCAGATGTTATTATGATTACCTACCTACTACAAGCTGGAGCAAGTGGCAAAGCAATCTTACGAATTCTCAGTGATGACACAGACATTTTTGTTAATTTGGTCTACTGGGTCTATAAGATGTAATTAATGACTGAATTCCAGATGGAATGTTGGATGTGGTGGTGTTGGACATCAATACACCCTGTCTGCAACTTGGAACAAAATGCTTGCAGTTATTAGTAATGCATGCAATCAGTGAATGTGACCCAGTGTCCGACCCATTCAACAAAGGAAATGTAAGAGCATTGAATGTACCGAAGGCAGGTGACATTTCCGGTCAGTTTGAGGTGGTGGTTGAAGAAAATAACAAGATGCCATGCTAATGGATACAGGTAGCCAGTTCATTACATGTAGACAGAAGGGACCTTCATGAGTTTGGCGAGCTTCAATCTGTGCACTAGGAAGAAAGGGAATCCACTGTGTGTAATGGCATTATCACCTACAGAAGCTTATCAATTGCTTCACATGAAGAGAGCTCATATGCAGGTTTTGATATGGAAGGCAACCCATCAACAAGGTCCTCTCAATTAGAACATCACCAACTTTGGATGGGATAAGAACAGTATTCCAATATTCTAGGTTAACACTGGTCCTGCAGCAGCTGAAAGTCTGATCAATCTCATTAGTTGTGGTTGCAAGGCTTCAGGAAAAAACCTGTAGTTTTGATGCTTGCAGTGTCTGAAAACTTTTGTAATCCTTTCAATGCAGATGTCGGTCTGGAAGAACATGATGATGATACTGATACTGAAATGAATGAGATGAAAGATATTTAGAGCATGTACTTACTAAAGTTTATTATCCATTGTGAAAACAATCATTATGAAAACAATTGGTGCGTAAATATCATTACTCACTAGTTATGTGAAACTTTTGTTGAGAAGCATGGCTGTTATAAAGTACTTTCATGCACGATGTACACATTTACATACATTTTGGGGTTATTGCTACATAATCATGTCGTCATTTGTTTTATCTATTTATTTATTTATTTTTAATTTTTTGCAATTTATGCAGTTTAATGACATTTCAGTTTTGAAAAATATACACCGGTTGCTTTTGTATAATTTCTCAAGATATATTTCGCATACTTGACATTTTTGTCCTTTAAGTTATTAGTGTTTCCACATTGTACAAGAAATTAAGCTTTTACACTGTAATGTTAATTCATCTGTGCTTGCAAGTGCAATGTAAGGCACCATGCAGTGTGAGTCAGGAGAGTTGATTCAATTGCGTTGCATTATCAGCAACTGGCTCCAATATATTGAAGGACATAGGTTTTTTAAAATGGTGGAACCGAATTGTATACATAGACAGACATACATATTGAAATGACAGCATATTTGGTGTGTAAATTGAATTTATAGCTATGAAAACATGGTGGTACACACACTCTGTTCAAGATGCTAAATAAATAAAGTTTCTCTTTTTTTTTCTGTAATAGCGAACCTCATTTTGAGTACACATACATATGTATCCATCTAACATGGATTTTATGATCACTGACCATGAAAACCGGTATATACACCATTTTTGAGAGAATGTGATTCACATTTTCAATATATTGAAGCAATTAGGTTTTGGGCCAATGGTGCCACTTATTGGCACATTTGCAAAACTGCCCAATATTGTCCAGAGGACATCCTAGCTGAATTAGGAACTCTATAGAATTGGGATTTTACAAAACAAAGAAAAAAAAGCATTGTACTTTTGAGGAATGTCAGGTTGACTATGAGAAGCACATGAGTAGCAAATGGACTATAATAGGAACTACACAAAGAACTGATATTACGTATCTTGGGTCAAATACAATTATTCAGCAGTAATTTTCTTCTTGTACAAGTCTTATCCTGAACAATTTAGAGGTAGGCCTTTATAATCAACCGTTTGTAGGAAACAACATTTTCACCAAAGTAAAACTAAACACAGGTAGAAAAATATTTAAAAGATAATATTGATGTATTAGATTTAATTATTTTCACAGTAATTCAGGTCATTCAAGAAATTAATCTTCCATTATCATAGTACAACTTATTTATTTTCATTGTAAAATTGATGAACGATTCACTTTGTCCCCTAAAGTTCGTCTTTGATCAGGCTATGTAGTTGTTCGTAGTCACAATCGCCTCCTTGTTCTGTCCTGATCAGTCTGTTGGAATCGACTCCTATGTTATCGAAGGCTGCTTTGCATTTGTTGATGTATTTATCGTAAGCATCAGGAGATCGGGCGAAGAAGAAGGCGAAGTCGGAATGATACCCGTAGTTGTAGTCCATGCAGGAGTACATGCAGGCGTAGTTGCTGTAGTCAGTGTCTAGGACTACCAGGGGTGATGGGAAGGCTGTTGGAGAAAGTGAATAAGGAATAGATATTGGCTGGTATGTACAGTATATACCCCTTAAAAGAATAGCTATACTTTTTGTTAACATCCATTGTTTCACCGAAAAGACTTAAATGTTGACTCACAGTTTTCGAGGTTGATCATGAGATGGGGGTCACCCAAGGGCATGGGCTTGAGTACGCCGGTTCTCCTCAGCAGGTTTCCTTCAGGAGTGATGCCAGCAGTCCTGACCTGGAAGCCTTGGCCATCTAATGAACAATTAAGGAAAAAATCAGTCATGAGTTATAATAAGTAATAATGAAAAAACAACATTTATCTGGGGGTTGAATGTTGAAATGTACAAGCTGATGAAATGTTCAACGTGCCTTCACACATTACCACTTAGTTATGATATAGATCACTCAGAAAATCAATGAAATTCCAATAAAAGCAAGATCTTACTCACCATAATCATAATGTATGCGAATACACTTTTTTAGGAGTTGATAAGGGTTCGTCGAAATAGCTTGCTGATACCAAACACCCCCGAACTGGGAATAAAATAAGAGATCGTTAATAAATGTGTTTTTTCGAATTCGCTTAGCGATACTCGTCTTTTCCCAATCAGTGAAGTCACAAAATGAAAATAATGTTAAAGTAAATTAAAAGTACGATACTCTTGTTTTACTTACGCTAGAATGTTTAGGCAGCTGAGCTTCCCAAAGGGTCTGTTCGTCAACTGCAGGACATTTCCCTTCGGTGACAAAGTCCGGGACTTCATCGGCCACCGCCATCGCCACAAACACCAGCAAGAGGATCTTTGTAAACATCTTGAATGAAAGAAGGTCAGCGTTGATTCTGTACTAGCAGACCCCACGGGCCTCTTTTATACCTTACGGGTTGAAAACAAGTAAGCAGGTGCCAATGACGAAGAGACGCAAGAAAATCTCCTTTCGTTTTATCCGTGAGCAGGGAATGACAAAGGCATGAGCTTATTTTTAGTTCTCCTTATTTACTATTAAATTACATGAAGATATATGAGCAAAATAGTAGGATATCATAAAATACAAAGAGAAATAATCAATAAAAGTACTTATCTTATCTGGCAATTCATAAACAAAAACCTGTTTGATAACAAACATAGACTTGGAGTTGTCCATTGCAAATTCGTTCAGTCTTTATTGAAGCCTCAAAAAACATTTCAAACTATTCATGTCATCAACTTCAAAATAATATAACCAGTATAAGTAGAGGTATTGTTAAAAAGTGGAGAAAGCTTTCTAAAACGCCATTAAGATATATCAATACGAAAGAATGAGATACTCATTAGGCCACGCCCACAAATGGAAGGATGCTCTACGCAGCATTTCCGCATAAAAGAAGCAAGTGTAACAGTTACACACACAGTGTGCTTAGACCAGCCATCACGTATACAGGATGCTTCGTTTCGTCTTTTTGGTTCTGGGATTCGTTGTATCGGTGATCTCCGAGGAGACTCCCGATATTCCGGAATTCTTGGAGAAAGGAAACTGCGCAAAAGTGGGAATCTTCCCCAAATTTGACCTAAGAAGGGTAAGTCGTTTTACAATCTTTATGTAATTTAGTTTGTTTTGAGGGACCAACATTTCATGCAATAATGTTTAGATTTGTAAAAACTTACAGACTACTGAACATTCTAAAATTCACTGATACAACAAAATACACAAAATCACACTATACATACATACACATATATGTATGTATGTATACACACACACACATATATATATATATATATATATATATATATATATATATATATATGTTTATATATATATATATATATATATATATATATATATATATATATATATATATATGTTTATATATATTTTACAGCATACACACACACATATATATATATATATATATATATATATATATATATATATATATATATATAAATATATATATATATATATATATATATATATATATATATATATATATATATTTATATATATATATATGTATATATATATATATATATATATATATATATATATATATATAAATGCACACACACACACACGCATATATATATATATATATATAGATATATATATATATATATATATATATATATGTGTGTATATATATATGTATATATATATGTGTGTGTGTATATATATATATATATATATATATATATATATATATATATATATATATATATATATATATATTCAGACATACTGTACATATGTAGTCTATATATATTATATATATGTATTGATATATACATATATATACGTATATTTATATATATATATATATATATATATATATATATATATATATATATATATACGGGATATACATGTAAGACAATTTATTAAAGTTCAATTTTAAATACAATGGCTACACCATCGCAAACTAATATGCGTTCAGGGGAAATTTTATGGGGTTGCATTCGAAAAATCAGAAAAACGATTTCATTAATCCACCTACATTTATAAGTTACATCTGATGACGCATAACTCGAATAAGCCTCCATTTCTTTTGTTGTGATAACACGAACGTTTAAGAATTGTTTGACGGAAATAGCATCATTACAGATAACTTTCCATTTCAGTACAGCGGGCGTTGGTACCAGACGGAGATCATTGAGATACCTTACCAACCCTATACGAGATGCATTAATTCCTTCTACGATTACTCGGAGCCCATGTACGGGTTCAAGCTCAGGACTGCTGGATTTTCCCCCGAGGGAGAGCACATGGCCTTAGAGGGAAAAGTCTACCCTACCAAGAACTTCCCCCCAAGTCACATGTTGATTGACTTCCCAACTGGTGAGATGCTATTTCCTTGATCTTCATTTGAACACATCAGAGAGACAATCTTCTCTACAAAATGAATATCAATCATCTGTTCCGAGAAGATTATTTGTTTAATCAATTTTCCTCTCTTTTCTAGTCATGGGATATCCATACGAAGTCATCGACACCGACTACGACACTTATTCCTGCGTGTATTCCTGCGTCGACTGGAACGCCTACAAGACCGAGTTCGCCTTCGTCTTTTCCAGGACTCCCGAGAACAACGGACCTGCCACTGCCAAATGCAAGTCGGTCTTCACCAAGCGCGGAATTGATTTCTCTAAATTTGTTGCAGTCCCTCAGACTGATGACTGCGTCTACAGAGCTTAAAAGCTTTCTATGGACGGATGATGACTTAATAGTTTCTTTATCTTCTTTTTAAAGTAATATGAGTGTGAACGATGATTGAAGTCCTGAAAGCACTTTCTGTTATGTAATGCATTATCAAAATATATTTCAAGTATTAGTAATTTATATTTTATTGTAATACTACCCTCTTGTTGGAGATAAAAAGAAATCTGAATCTGCCAAGTGTAACTGCACAGGTAAAAAAGGGAAAACCCAGTGTTTTCAATAGTCAAGAAAGTCCAAGCAAATATTATTCATTATCAAATATTATACACTGAAAGACTTTCCAAGTATATTTGGAGTACAAATGAAAAATTTCAAAGCTTGTACTTAATACTATATCATATTTGTGTTTTAAATAGAAAAAAACTATTAAAAAAGTAATAAAACAGTTAAGAATTAACTTGCTGAAAGAAAGCCTCCTCGTGTGTCCAGCTCCCAATGCTGTTAGTTCAGCATCCAGAGGTCACTCAGGCCTCTCATACCTTTGCAAATCTCTCTCTCTCTCTCTCTCTCTCTCTCTCTCTCTCTCTCTCTCTCTCTCTCTCTCAACGCAGCACAAAGGCAAGACCTCAAATGCCTCGTTGTTAAATTAATCCAGTTGATCATTATACTTGCAAAGATAGTAATTTAGAAAACAATATCTTTAGAATGCTAAAGTATACTTGATTTCACAAATGTTAATCTATTTTGCAAGAAATATAAAACACCGTAGAATGATTGCAACGCTTTATTCCTATTCATTTCTCTCTTATCCACACCGGAAACATTTTACAGTCGACAGATAAACAAGACAGAAATCAAAATTTTGGTAATATTACAGTAGTTGGGTTTTTTATAGATATAAGTAAGTTTTTTTTTCAAATAAAAGTATTTATAAAGGGCCAAACAAGTTTTTGCCATAAAGATTAAGTATTATATGAAATTAGTAAAACGTTTTGGTAAAGTATTTCAAAATAATTTTGGGTGCAAAAAGTTTTCATGTTTCCTGGGGCACATTTTTAGCCTAATTAATGGGATATATGTTAAGATGGTTGAGCTTTAATGCAGTAAATATAGTCAAATAATTAAGATAAACGAATGCATTATAAAATATTCTGAAATCAAACCAAAACCTCTGGTAAAACAAACAATCTGCTTCTTTCCAGGTCCTTGGATTAGTTATGCTATTTTTACGGAAGTTGTAAAGATTGTCATTCATTTTTTTTTTTATAAATAGCATGTATCGTGTTTATAGATAAAAAATAAACAGAATTGTATTAAGGAAAATATATTCTCCTAATTTGATGTTTATCTAATATATTTTCCCAGATTAGTTAGGTCTAATGATATTTTGAAAAGAGTTAGTTATGGATATATGGTAAATAAAATCTGTTTTATATTTTAAGATTTTTTTCCAGTAACTTAGCAGTTAGCTTAAGCACCGGGGAATTAGATCAGAAAAATAAAACTGTATTATTTCGCATGAATTAATTGAAAATACCAAAACGTCGAATACAGATGTACACAATCTAATCTACTGACGGTCTGTGAGAATTGGAAGTAATTTGAAAAAGTGAAGCTTATCCCCGAGCAAAGCAATAGCATCGTCTCTTAAAGAAGGGGATTTTATAAAAATTATGAAAACTTGATTACTGCTATAGTAAAGTCTTTAGATTTGAATTACTATTTCAAAGACAAATAACTTGAGCTAACTACAGCTTGACGAAAACGAGGAACCTATCACTATATAATGTACAGCTTACTCGAGACTAGATAATATAAAGGATTTCCCATGGGCATGACAATCTCTTGAGAGTTAAATTTACAATTATATTCAAATTTACAACTTTACAAACAGTTTGAATAGTTCTACTAAAGTATTTTAACGAAACTATAAATCTAACTAAAGAGCATCGCATAAACATGCGGACACAATATCAACACGTCAACATATGATCAAGAAATCATTAAAATTAGTGAGTATCAAAAAATTCAAATACATAAATATTATTAGATAATAAATAAGAAAAAATAAAGAATACTATTCGGATGTAACAACAGAGAAATCCAAAACAATCAAACTTCATTGTGTTAACGTAAAGTAGCAATTATAAGTTTATTTTCCCTTTTCCTAAAACCTGGCAAGAAAATTATGTATAGAGATACATGACTGGGAAAAAATAGATACACAAGCAAATAGTTATATATATATTACTTTTTCTCAAATGTGACATGATACCCACTTTTGAAAGGTATTTAACTTTTGGATGATGATCCACAAGGATTCAAATGTAAATTTAACTCTGAATTTGTTTGAACGTCGCCAGATGTTGAAATCAATCCGTGATAAATGACGTGTGATGAATATTTAGGAGCGTTGAAAAGGTTGATGATTCAAAATATTAGCTTAAACTTTCATGAGAGAGAGAGAGAGAGAGAGAGAGAGAGAGAGAGAGAGAGAGAGAGAGAGAGAGAGAGAGAGAGAGAGAGAGAGAGCGTAAAATCTTGAATACATTCCAATCTTTTGTAGCATTTGCAAATAATTTCAGCTAGAAACCTGTTATAATAAGATAAAAAGAAATAAAGTAAATTGAAGTTCATCAGGAAGGCAAAAAGAA
>NC_090727.1:191562960-191565460 GCF_036898095.1 Palaemon carinicauda
TGTATATATATACATATATATACATATGTATATATATATATATATGTAAATATATATATATATATATATATATATGTATATATATATATATATATATATATATATATGTATATATATATGTACATATATATATATATATATATATATATATATATATATATATATGTACATATATATATATATATATATATATATGTACATATATATATATATATATATATATATATATATATATATATATGTATATATATATATATGTATGTATATATACATACATACATACATATACCAAAGGCACTTCCCCCAATTTTGGGGGGTAGCCGACAACAACAAGAAACAAAACAAAAAGGGGACCTCTACTCTCTACGTTCCTCCAGCCTAACCAGGGACTCAGCCGAGTTCAGCTGGTACTGCTAGGGTGCCACAGCCCAACCTCCCACATTTCCACCACAGATGAAGCTTCATACTGCTGAGTCCCCTACTGCTGCTACCTCCGCGGTCATCTAAGGCACCGGAGGAAGCAGCAGGGCCTACCGGAACTGCGTCACAATCGCTCGCCATTCATTCCTATTTCTAGCACGCTCTCTTGCCTCTCTCACATCTATCCTCCTATCACCCAGAGCTTTCTTCACACCATCCATCCACCCAAACCTTGGCCTTCCTCTTGTACTTCTCCCATCAACTCTTGCATTCATCACCTTCTTTAGCAGACAGCTATTTTCCATTCTCTCAACATGGCCAAACCACCTCAACACATTCATATCCACTCTAGCCGCTAACTCATTTCTTACACCCGTTCTCACCCTCACCACTTCGTTCCTAACCCTATCTACTCGAGATACACCAGCCATACTCCTCAGACACTTCATCTCAAACACATTCAATTTCTGTCTCTCCATCACTTTCATTCCCCACAACTCCGATCCATACATCACAGTTGGTACAATCACTTTCTCATATAGAACTCTCTTTACATTCATGCCCAATCCTCTATTTTTTACTACTCCCTTAACTGCCCCCAACACTTTGCAACCTTCATTCACTCTCTGACGTACATCTGCTTCCACTCCACCATTTGCTGCAATAACAGACCCCAAGTACTTAAACTGATCCACCTCCTCAAGTAACTCTCCATTCAACATGACATTCAACCTTGCACCACCTTCCCTTCTCGTACATCTCATAACCTTACTCTTACCCACATTAACTCTCAACTTCCTTCTCTCACACACCCTTCCAAATTCTGTCACTAGTCGGTCAAGCTTCTCTTCTGTGTCTGCTACCAGTACAGTATCATCCGCAAACAACAACTGATTTACCTCCCATTCATGCTCATTCTCGCCTACCAGTTTTAATCCTCGTCCAAGCACTCTAGCATTCACCTCTCTCACCACTCCATCAACATACAAGTTAAACAACCACGGCGACATCACACATCCCTGTCTCAGCCCCACTCTCACCGGAAACCAATCGCTCACCTCATTTCCTATTCTAACACATGCTTTACTACCTGTGTAGAAACTTTTCACTGCTTGCAACAGCCTTCCACCAACTCCATATAACCTCATCACATTCCACATTGCTTCCCTATCAACTCTATCATATGCTTTCTCCAGATCCATAAACGCAACATACACCTCCTTACCTTTTGCTAAATATTTCTCGCATATCTGCCTAACTGTAAAAATCTGATTCATACAACCCCTACCTCTTCTAAAACCACCCTGTACTTCCAAGATTGCATTCTCTGTTTTATCCTTAATCCTATTAATCAGTATTCTACCATACACTTTTCCAACTACACTCAACAAACTAATACCTCTTGAATTACAACACTCATGCACATCTCCCTTACCCTTATATAGTGGTACAATACATGCACAGACCCAATCTACTGGTACCATTGACAACACAAAACACACATTAAACAATCTCACCAACCATTCAAGTACAGTCACACCCCCTTCCTTCAACATCTCAGCTTTCACACCATCCATACCCGATGCTTTTCCTACTCTCGTTTCATCTAGTGCTCTCCTCACTTCCTCTATTGTAATCTCTCTCTCATTCTCATCTCCCATCACTGGCACCTCAACACCTGGAACCGCAATTATATCTGCCTCCCTATCATCCTCAACATTCAGCAAACTTTCAAAATATTCCGCCCACCTTTTCCTTACCTCCTCTCCTTTTAACAACCTTCCATTTCCATCTTTCACTGTCTCTTCAATTCTTGCGCCGGCCTTCCTTACTCTCTTCACTTCTTTCCAAAACTTCTTCTTATTCTCTTCATATGACTGACCCAGTCCCTGACCCCACCTCAGGTCAGCTGCCCTCTTTGCCTCACGTACCTTGCGCTTTACTTCCACCTTTTTCTCTCTATATTTTTCATACTTCTCTATACTATTACTCTGCAGCCATTCTTCAAAAGCCCTCTTTTTCTCTTCCACTTTTACCTTCACTCCTTCATTCCACCATTCACTGCCCTTCCTCATGCTGC
>NC_090727.1:191570460-191572960 GCF_036898095.1 Palaemon carinicauda
TAGTGCTAACCCAGTAAAATCTTTGTTATTTTTGCACATCAGTCAAGCTTGCCAGCCATCGGTCTGTCATTAAGTATCTATTTCATGCCAATCGTTCCTTTGTCTTGACCTCCTGGGATATTTTTTACCAGAACGTAAAATGACCGAAAAAATGTATGGTAACGCGCTATTCTATAATATAGAGACGATTATGAATTCCCATAATATTTCCACTTTGTATTCAAATCATAAATGGGACTTCTTTGATATTAAAGAGCTATCAAAATGTATTGCCAAACCATCCTTTTCATCCTTTTGAGTACAGCGTATTGAATAATAAGTTGTGAATAATGACCAACTATTTCTATAAGAATTACGTACAATAATTTGAAGGTGAAGAAATACCACCACACCAAAAGGCGGCGCCCTTCAGTCTCTGTAGCTCATGATCCTAAATCTTCAGGGAAAAGATTCAATTTCAAGAAAGATTTAAGTATTGAGCAACAATTAATAACGGAGAACTTATTACGACTAGTTTGTCACAAGTAGCCTAGACTTGTGTGCATACATGGGAACTATACCTTTTGTGTCAGGTAGCGGGTAATACATATGGTCATATTATAGCCGATTTTTACAATAGATGATGATTAAATGCTGCCAAGATATCTGCGATTTATCATTAATATAGCCTCATAATAATCACATTTCATAGTTGTTTCCATTACCCACTACTGATCAGAGGCAATGCTGCATTAACTCTGCTACTAACGATTAGATTCTGGGTTGTACTGTCTAGGTGCGTAGGATACTTATTCGCAAAACTAGCACATATCCTTCTGAATACATATCTGTTGTTCTATCGTTAATTTAGTTGGTTTTTTGTACGTTAACGATATAACACGCTGTTATCACGTCTTAGATGCACAAAATATATATCTGAAATAATGCCTTGTCCTTCGACTATGCGATTGTAGGACTTAAGATGTGTCTTTATAAATAATTTAGAAAAATATAGTATGTGTATCGTTTATATAATACTGCACATTGAAAAAAAAGAAAAAAAAAAAACAATTTAATCAAAAATAGCTTTCAAAATGATAATTTCATAATAAATAGTATTCCATGATTATTTTTTTCTGACCAAGCATCTAAAGGCATACCTATAAGAACCAGATACACAACACAGCTGTCTCTAAAGAGTACCTTAATAATGTATTGGCTGTCCATTGGCTTACATCATGTAACAGAAATAGCTAGTCGAAGGCCGACTCAGCAATCCATATTATTGACTCTAACTAAAGAAATAGTTTGGAAGCATTGTTAATTTCCGGTATTAAAAGTTGAAACTAAACTATAATCTGTTTACCAGTGAACCTGTATTATACTCTTTTCTTAAATCTGACTTGTCTGATGTCCGAAAACTGACCGCATCGAAGTATCTTGGTCTATCAAAATAAGATGTGCTTGTGTTTTTATTTCAGTTTTGAATATGATCATATCAATAACTGACGAAATTCATTAATCCAATTTGTTTTCAGTTTTTCCTTCACAGTTTTAATAATGTACACACTTTTTTTTTTTATTATAGCTAAATATGCAGTTATTTCTTACATTCATGCCTTCTCTTTCATAAGACTCAACACTAAACACTACGGGTATTCAAGAAGTTTTATTCCAGCTCTGATCAAATAGTGAAATGATCTTCATAATCAAGCAGTCGAATCGGTGGAACTTCTGAAGATTAAGCTCGCTGCGATTTTTTTGTTGATGAACAGCCTGACACTATTTTTATTAGTGTTACCATTACCCTCCGCCAACAAAGTTGCGAGGAAGTTATGTTTTCGAGTCGATTTATTTGTTTATTTATTTGTCTGTGCATTCATGGACAGGATTACGTCAATACTACTCAACAGATTTTTGAAGAAATTTTCACCAGAGACAGATCTTAGGTTATGGACCCCATTAAATTTTGGAGATGATCCAGATCCGGATTCGGATCCAGATTTACATTTTTCCTAATCTTAAAGATTATTTCAAAACAAATAGACGGATTTTTTGGATATTTTCACCACAGATAGATCTTGGGTCATGGACAACCCCGCAACATTTTGGAGATAATCTGGATCCAGATGAGGATTTACATTTTTCCCAATCTTAAAGATTATGTCAGAACAAACCGACGGATTTTGAGGAAAGTTTCACCTCAGATAGATCTTAGGTCATAGACAACCCTATTAGATTTTGGAGATGATATAGATCCGGATTAGGATTTTTTTTTTTCCCAATCTTAAAGATTATGTCAGACCAAACCGACAGATTTTGAGGAAATTTTCACCTCAGATAGATCTTAGGACATAGACAACCCCATTAGATTTTGGAGATAATATAGATCCAGATCAGGACTTACATTTTTCTATATTTTAAAGATTACGTCAAAACAAACTGACGGATTTTGACGAAATTTTCACCACAAATAGATCTTAGTCCATGGAAGACTGCATTAATGTTTGGAGATGAGCCA
>NC_090727.1:191582960-191597960 GCF_036898095.1 Palaemon carinicauda
ATGTCATAGGTTCCAAGAAAAATTTGACAGATGCCAATAAGTTAGCTTATTTAATTGGGTATTTGAGAGATTATGCTCTCTTCATAGTTAAGCATATGTCTATCAATGATGCGAATTACAAGTTTGGCTAAGGAAATGTTGGAGAAGGAATTCTTAGACAAGGAATTTATAGTTGATGAGACTTTTAAAAATATACTTAAAGCTAGCTCAAGTTCCTTTTCAATCCGGATTATTCATATGTAAAGGTTTTTCTCAATGAAATAAGATCTCATTTACATGAGCTTAGAACACATGGAATATATTTGTTACAAGTCAATACCGCCGGACATAGCCTAATCAGTCATATGATTTTTTAAATAATAATTATCCCTCTCTTCATGACATATTTGACAATTACCACGGAGTTTTAACAACCCTTAGCAGAACTAGCTCTGTCAAACCCAAGACCTTGGCTAAGTCACCTGTTAATGACCCCTTCACTCAAGCTTTTAAGTCTCCCATTCGTGATGTTGAAAGTAAAACTTTTCAAAGTAAGGGTACTGTACAGAACTATAAAGTTACTACTTACAAATGAAAATACAAACTGTGTGGGGCTTTCAGGCATTCCTTAGGTCAATGTGATAATTTCACTAATTATGTTAGTAAAGTAGATAGACTAAAAGAATTATCCCTTTGCATCAGATGTGCTGGATCTGGTCATGAGGAAGATACATTATATGGAAAGCAAGGTAAACTTAGGTATCCATGTAGAGTGTGTCAGAAGAAGGAACACATATCTCCCTTATGTCCCATAGCTGATAAAGAAAAAACTTCTCCATCCCTAAAACTAATGTAAACTTATGCCTAACCCAGAGAACTTGTGATTTTTGTTATATCCTCCCTACCATGACGTTGCAACTAAGGAATGGAAAGTTGAATAGCAAGGTAAGGTGCTTGATAGTATGACGGTGCCGAGAGAGGGTTGTGAACTCAAAGGCAGGAATCAATCAACTGAGTTGTTTATTAAGGAACACTCTCCTTTATATACAGAACCTAAAGGCAACAGGACATAACCTGTTCGAGAGACAGACAATGTTACAGAGCAAAACGGAGACATGATCATTCAGGTTCTTTTTAGTGCGAGGGAAGAGCGCAGATACAAGCATAATATATACAAAATAATTATGTACAATTGTGTGACACACGGTTGGTACATGGCTCCCCCCCCTAAAAATGACATACTGAACATGTTAAATAGGGCGCCCTGATCTAGAGGGGCGAACTGTAGGCGGGTCATCTGGCAGAAGATAAGCAGGTTTTAGACGATCAATGGAGACCCAGTCTTCTTTGCCACGAATGTTTAGGAGGAATGCTTTCGGACTGCGACGGATCACAAGGAAAGGGCCCGTGTAAGGGGGCGTTAGTGGTGGCTTGCTGGTGTCGTTGCGCAGAAAGACGTGCGTTGCAGAGTGCAAGTCCGTTGGTATGTGATGCTTCGCTGGGGGCTTGTAAGTCTGGCGGCATGGAGTAAATTTTCCCACGACGTGACGTATGCGCTGGAGATCGTCGGAGGAGGTTGTAGAAGGAAAAAATTTGGCAGGGACGACCAACGGGTCGCCATACACCATTTCAGCTGCCGAGACGTCGAGGGCGTCTTTAGGAGTGGTCCTTAGTCCCAGGAGGACTCAGGGAAGCTGAGTAAACCAGTTGCAATCCTTGCAGCGGGACATCAAAGCTGCTTTGAGGGTGCGATGAAAACGTTCAACCATTCCATTGGCAGCGGGGTTGTAGGCCGTTGTCTGATGTAGGGTGATGCCCAGGAGATTCGCTAATGATGTCCACAATTGAGAGGTGAAAGTGGTTCCCCTGTCAGAAGTAATATGCTCAGGGATACCGAATCTTGAAATCCATCCAGAGAGTAAGGCAGATGTACATGAGGCGGACGTTGCAGTTTCCATGGGAATGGCTTCAGCCCAACGAGTGGAGCGGTCGATGATGGTAAACAGGTAACGATGTCCTTGTGATGTGGGTAGGGGGCCTACAACGTCGACGTGAATGTGTGCGAAATGACGCTGAGGTTGAGGAAAGGTGCCCACTCCTGAATCCGTGTGTCGATGTACTTTGGAAGTTTGGCAAGAAGTACAGGCGCGGACCCAATCCTTAGCATCCTTAAAAATGCCGTGCTAAATGAACTTTGCATTCAGCAGCTGTGCAGTAGAACGGCACGAGGGATGTGAAAGGCCGTGAATGAAATCAAACACCTGTCGGCGCATGGGAGCAGGAATCCAAGGTCGCAGTCTACCAGTACTGACGTCACAGAGGAGGGTGGTGTTGGAGTCGGTTCTAGGAATTCTTGCCGCATACATTTTCGCCGTAGGACTTTTTGTCACGGACTTTTTGCCGTAGGAAACTTTGCCACTAGGTATTTTTGCCGTAAGGAATTCTTGCCGCAAATTGCATATTACTTTTATAATTTAAAGGTATATGAAAGAGTTGACCTATAAAAAAAAATAAGTATAGTGGCCTACATACATAAATCTATTGCGATGGATGGTCTCTGATAATTAGCTCTTACTTATGAAGTTTTAAACAAGCAGTTTTAGCCCATACATACACTCCACTGGTCTTTGATAAATAGCTCGTGCTTCTAAAGTTTAAAACAAGTTGTTTATAAACAAGAAGTATACATACCTACTTGCATACATACATACACATATACATCTAATTAGCTCTTACTTAATAAGTTTTAAACAAGCAGTTTTTAGCATACATACATACACTTTACTACATACATGAATGCCGTATAATTAATAAAATATATCTAAATTATGAGTATAAAAGGGTATGAAAAATATAGTGTATTATAAAACTGAAAGTTTATTTATTTAAAAAAAGTAATAAATTTAAGAGCAATTGAAGTTACAATAAATAATCAAATATTCATCATTGTCAAAATAAAATCAATAACAAAGGTATTACAATATAGAAGGTTTATTTATTTAAAATTCAAAATATTTGAAAAAAAAAAAACTAATCAAGTTTAGAATGAGTGCAAATTCATTGCAATACTCCGTAAATAGTGTACTTTACGCTGAAAATCATATCTCGAAACAATTCTTTGTATTCGTACATAAACATCTTTGTACTTTTTCTTCATGTAAGATGCTTCGCCACGTTCAATATCAATTCTTTTCTTTTTTGCTAGACTCTCTTCGTTTTTCAAAAGGTTAATTAATTGTCAAATATTTGGGTGGAATTTTGTAACAGAACTTTGCAAGGCATTATGAAACCCTTCTACACTATTATTGGTGTTTGGTAACTTATTTAAAGTCCGTTCATAAACATTTCACATATCCACAGGAATACATACATAGATGTGTGTGTGTATATACGTATGCAAGTAGGTATGTAACAACTTATTTTAAACTAGAAGCACGAGCTATTTATCAAAGACCAGTGGAGTGTATGTATGGGCTAAAACTGCTTGTTTAAAACTTCATAAGTAAGAGCTAGTTATCAGAGACCATCCATCGCATTAGATGTATGTTTGTAGGCCACTATACTTTTTTTTTTATAGGTCAACTCTTTCATATACCTTTAAATTATAAAAGTAATATGCATTTTGCGGCAAGAATTCCTAACGGCAAAAATACCTAGTGGCAAAGATTCCTACGGCAAAAAGTCCGTGACAAAAAGTCCTACGGCGAAAATGTATGCGGCAAGAATTCCGGTCGCCGTTGGAGTCTTCGAGGGGAAAGTCTTCCCAACTGAGGGACGTGCAGGATGTCCTACAAGCTTGATACTCTGCATCCTGTCGTTGGGCTTCAGCCAGGACGTTGTAATCCAATCCCAGTTGAACGGCAGCCAACGTGTTTCTTGATAGGGCATCGGCAACGGGATTAATTTTCCCAGGGACGTATTGGAAGGTGCAATTGTATTCAATCATGGCGGAGAGATGTCGGCGTTGACGGGCGTACCAGCCATCAGACTGTCGAGTGAAGGCGTGCACCAGAGGCATGTGGTCTGTGCGAATGACGAAGGGCGTACCTTCTAAGAAATGGCGAAAGTGACGGACAGCCAAGTGCACCGCCAGCAATTCTCGATCGAAGGTAGAATAACCCGATTCTGCCTTGGACAGTTTTCTGCTGAAGAAGGCCAATGGGCGGGGCGAGCCTTTGACCACCTGCTCGAGTACTGCACCAATAGCGACGTCGCTGGCATCGGTGGAGAGAAGGAGAGGGGCGTGTGGGATAGGAAAAGTGAGAGCCGCAGCAGTTGATAGGGCCTTCTTTGCATTCAGAAGGCTGCTTCTTGAAGGGGACCCCACTTCAGGTCCTTCGGCTTTCCCTTGAGGGAGGCGTAGAGGGGAGCAAGAGTGGAGGTAATGGCTGGCAGAAAACGGTGATAATAGTTGATCATGCCCAAGAATTCCTGCAGAGCTTTGACGGTCGAGGGCGCGGGGAAGTTCTGAACGGCTGCTACCTTCTCAGGGAGGGGGTGGACACCTTCAGGAGTGATGCGGTGCCCTAAGAACGACACTTCGTTGGCGCCAAAGGTACAATTGTCGTACCGGACTACAAGGCCGTTTTGTTGCAGGCGGTCGAGCACGATGCGCAGGTGACGGAGGTGTTCCTCTTTTGAGGAGGAGAACACAAGTATGTCGTCCACATAACATACACAGAAAGGGAGGTCCCCTAAGATGCCATCCATGAGACGTTGAAACGTGGCCCCAGCATTACGAAGGCCAAAACAGGAGTAATTGGAGGTGTATGTACCAAACGGAGTGGTGATGGCAGTCTTGGGGATGTTTTCTGGGTTCATAGGCACCTGATAATACCCCTTCAGGAGATCGAGCGTAGAGAAAACCTTTGCTTTGTGCAGGTAGGAGGTCACGTCGGCAATGTTTGGGAGGGGGTAGTGATCCGGTTCTGTTTGCATGTTCAGGCGCCTGTAATCCCGGCACGGACGGAGGGAGCCGTCTTTCTTCAGAACGATGTGTAAGGGTGACGACCATGGGCTGGAGGCCTTTTGGCAAAGGCCCATTTCCTCCATTTTGGCGAACGTCTGTTTGGCGGCTGCCAATCGTTCCGGTGCCAGACGTCTGAATTTTGCGAAGACTGGGGGTCCCGTCGTCTTGATATGGTGATAAATACCGTGCTTGGCAGGAACCGTGGGCGTTTGGCGAAGTTCTGGACGAAAAACTTCCGGGTACGACGTGAGGAGGTGGGCGTAGGCATCCGTGGGTGCGCTAATGTGGAGAGCAAGGTTAGAGGGGGCGGGTTGAAGAGGTGTCGACAAGTACGAGTCTGCGTTGACCAATCGTCGGTGGGCGACATCGACCAGAAGGTGGAACTGAGAGAGGAAATCCGCACCGAGGATTGGCATGGTGACGTCAGCAACGAGAAACTTTCAATTGAATTTACCATTTCCGAACGATATTGTGAGGTTCTCGTAACCGTAGGTGGGTATCGCAGATCCGTTGGCAGCTACCAAGCAGACGTCGGCAGATGTAGACAGACTACGTCGTGTCTTGAAGAGTTTCCTTGGCAAAAGAGAACGACAAGCACCCGTGTCTACCAAAAATCGCACGCCCGTTCCTGCATCCTGTAAAAAGAAAAGATTAGAAACACGGTAGGCCACCGCCACGAGCGATGGCCTACTTACACTTTTTTTAGCCACTGACAATCCTCGGCACATTTCTTCGCAGTTGCCCCGAATCTGAAGTGGTAGTAGCAAAACTGCGGCGGATGGGAGGTAGTAAGTGGCTGTAGAAGTCGTTTGTTGGGGCGCGAGCGATTGGTGGGTGGTGGGCGGCTTTGTCTCTGCTTCGGCACGTCACGGTGTGGGCGTGTATGTCCTACGGCATTCATGTCAGCTTCAGTTGACGTTGAATAGGCATCCTCTTCGTCAGGGGTGGAGGCGTTGATGGAGGTCTTGAAATGGCTGTCCATAAGGGCGTCGGCTTTGGTCATCAAGTCCTTTATGGGTAAACTATCGACATCGGGTATGGCAGCGCGTATAGGTCCGGGTAAACGGCGTATCCAAAGAGCACGAAGTAGGTTCACCTCACGAGGAGAGCCGTCTGCGGCAGGTTGAAGGTGAGCGATACTGGTCATTTTCCTGAGGGCAAGCGAAGCCCTTTGGTCCCCCAATGGTTGTTGCGAGAGCTGAAAAAGCTTTGCTACACGGGCGGCTGGCGACGGCGAGTACTGCTGCAGAAGGTATGTTTTGAGGGCGTCATACGCTATTGGCGTGTCTCCTTGTTCACAAAGCCAGTCGGATATTTCCGGGAAGGTGTCCTCGGGTATCGCCGCGAGAACATAATCTGCTTTGGTGGTTAAGCGAGTCACGCCGTTGATGCGAAACTGGACTTCTGCGCGCTGAAACCAAGCAAATGCCTCTCCGCTGGCGAACGGTGAAAGTTTCAATGGGGCGGCCGCAGCGCCAACTGCTGTAGTAGAGTCCGCCATAGTACCAACGATGGAGGGGCGAGGGAGGTGGGGGTGGAAGGCAGTGGGAGCGAGTCGACTTCTGGGGTCACCAATGTGACGGTGCCGAGAGAGGGTTGTGAACTCAAAGGCAGGAAGCAATCAACTGAGTTGTTTATTAAGGAACACTCTCCTTTATATACAAAACCTCAAGGCAACAGGACATAACCTGTTCGAGAGACAGACAGTGTTACAGAGAAAAACGGAGACATGATCATTCAGGTTCTTTTTAGTGCGAGGGAAGAGCGCAGATACAAGCATAATATATACAAAATAATTATATACAATTGTGTGACACACGGTTGGTACAGTAGTCAAAGGTCGTACATATCTGAAAAGGCAGCTCAAGAACTTTGTCCAGACGTTCAACGACTGTACTCTCTTGATTGTGATGTCTGCGCGTACATAGGGCAAGAATCCAAAGAATTCAAACAGATGTCCACAGGTATAAAATTAGAGGACAGACTCGTGCTTGTTCCGTTATTAGTTGACAAGACTTTAGACATTCAATTTGAGGTGCCGGGAATGAACACAATACTGTCCGAGTTTAAATCAAATCATATTAAGCTTCTCGATGAAGCATTTAATGAAACGGGAAACCATGAAATAGTGAACGTGGATATGTTGTTAGGCATTGACATAATTCAATCAATGTCTTCAATAAGCTTGGAAAGGAAATTAGGCGGGACATGTCTTGTAATTAACAACAAAGTAGCTCCCATAGGCAATGTATTCGACTTTTTAGATAAGGAACAAAGTAAAATGGTTATTCGCCTTTTAGCCAATAAGCAAAAAAGTAGTTTAGACAAAAGAACTAGAAAATAGTTAATGCAGTTATAGATCCCATTAAATCTTACTTCAACCCTCTAGAGCACATACTAGAAGATACGGAAGTAGATAATGGAATTGAACATCATTTTAGCTTGGAGTAAATAAGAATAAAGACTAGTGATCAGAACTAGTATCTTATGACAGTCGCCTCATACTAAAGTTTGAAAACTACATAGTTTTTGCGGACGACCACTCTAAAGTAGAGTTGCCATGGTTTCAAGAGAAGATAAAATCTGTTCCCTCTAATCATAAGGTTGCCTTAAAGGTCTTGGATAGAACAGAAAAACATTTAAAACAGAAGGGTTTAACTGACAAATATCAGGCAGTCTTTGATCAGCAGTTAGCAGACAGTATGATAGAAGAAATAAACGTTAGACCAAATGAATACCAAAACAAAATCTGGATTCCTCATAGACCAGTCATAAAGTTAGGAGAACAAGTCACGACCAAGATAAGACCAGTTTTTAACTGCTCTCTTAAAACTGATAAAGAACTGCCATCTTTTAATGAAGCTGCATATCTCGGAGTAGATCTGATTAACAATATACTAAAGTTACTATTTTATTTCCGCACCAATAAGTTAGTAATGATAAGTGACATAAAGCAAGCCTTTCTAATGATTAAACTAAAGAATGAAGCAGATCAAAATAAGTTTTGTTTTTTCTGGAAGAGAGGTAATGAAATTGTGACATACAGATTCAAGACCATTGTCTTTGGGTTCACCTCTTCCCCTTTTATATTACATTATGTCTTGAAACATCATGGCAATACCTTTTCCGATGACAAGTTAAGTGAATTACTGTCTAACAACTTTTACGTTGACAATTTGCTTGTTACGGGAAATGACGAAAATGAAATGCATGAGTTTTACAGACTTGCTTATGATAGGTTGGCGACTGGTGGATTTACACTAAGATCGTGGAACTCCAATTCAGCTGAATTGAGAAAACAAATGAACAAAGATGGGAGGTTAGTTGATTGATGAAACCCATAGACTATAGTAAAAAGTCGGAAAAACTGGTCAACATAAAGGAGCCGATACACCATGCAAGGCTAAATACCCTCCAGGATAGCCACTTCAACTGAAGGAGGACAGTAAGGATGGTTTTAAGATGAAAAAGAATCAGAAAAGGAAAAGACAACCTCTTGATAAACCATCGGGCATCCATGGCCCTTCTATTAAGCCTGCCCAACACACCATTTCAAAAAAACAAGAGGAAGAAAGAAAATAATAATAATATAGAATAGTGTGCCCGAATGTACACTCAAGCAAGAGAACTCTAACCCAAGACAGTGGAAGACCATGGTATAGAGGCTATGGCTCTACCCAAGACTAGAGAACAATGGTTTAATTTTGGAGTGTCCGTCTCCTAGAAGAGCTGCTTACAATAGCTAAAGAGTCTCTTCTACCCTTAATAAAAGGAAAGTACACTGTACAATTGCATTACAGTAATTAACCCATTAGGCGAAGAAGTGTTTAGTATCTCATTGTTGCCACCAATAGAAGGGCAGGAACTTTATCAGCCACCAATATCAAGATAAAAACTATCCAACCTCCAATGGTACGGCTGAAACTCAATTATCCATCAGTTACATAAATCAAACTTCAACGGACATCATCATAGGGAGAAAAGCGCCATCAACCACCAGCAGTTGAAGAGGAACTTCCTCAGCCACCGATATCATAAAAAACTTCATCCACCAATATCATGAAAAATCTCAGCCACCAATTTTATAAAAAAAAAAAAAAAAAAAAAAAAAAAAAAAAAACCACACCTCACCTATCAATAGCAGGGCGAATGCTCCATCAGCGACCAATGTCAATACAAGAGCTCTATCAAGCTTCAATAGCAGGACAAAAATTCCCTCATTCACCAACACCAGGACAGAAACTTTAGCCTCTAGCAATATTATTATTATTATTATTATTATTATTATTATTATCCAAGCAACAACCATAGTGGGAAAAGCAGGATGCTATAAGCCCAAGGGCTCCAACTGGGAAAAATAGCCAAGTGAGGAAAGGAAACTAGGAAATAAATGAAATATATAAGAAGTAATGAAAAATTAAAATAAAATATTAAAAAAAAAAACATTAACAACATTAAAACAGATCATTCATATAAAACTATAAAAAAGATTTATGTCAGCCTGTTAAACATAAAAACATTTGCTACAATTTTTAACTTTTGAAGTGCTATTAATTCAACTACCTGATTAGGAAGATCATTCCACAACTTAGTCACAGCTGGAATAAAACTTCTAGAACACTGTGTAGTATTGAATCTCGTGATGGAGAAAGCCTGACTATTAAAATTAACTGCATGCCTAGTATTTCGAACATGATGGAACTATCCAGGAAGATCTGAAAGTAAATGATGGTCAGAATTATGAAAAATCTTATGCAACTAGCATAATGAACTAAATGAACGACAGTGCTAAAGATTAATAACTAGATTAGGAATAAAAAATTTAATAAACCGTAAGTTCCTGTCCAACAAATTAAGATGTGAATCAGCCGCTGAAGACCACGCAGGAGAACAATACTCAAAACAAGGTAGAATGAAAGAATTAAAACACTTCTTCAGAATAGACTGATCAACGAAAATCTTAAAAGACTATCCCAATAACCCAATCTTTTTTGCAGTTGAAGAAGATACAGACTTAATGTGTTTCTCAAAAGTAAATTTGCTGTCGAGAATCACAACTAAAATTTTAAAACATTGATACAAAGTTGAATAAAATTATCAATGCTGAGATCCGGATATTGAGGAGCCACTGTCCTTGACCTATTAACAATCATACTTTGAGTTTTTATTTGGATTCAACTTCATATCCCATAATTTGCAAAAAGCACTAATTTTTGCCAGATCTCTGTTAAGGGACTCAGCAACCCCAGATCTACATTCAGGATATGGAATTGATGCAAAGAGAGTAGCATCATCTGCGTGTCCAACAAACTTGTTTTCTAGGCCAAACCATATGGCATGTGTATATAAGATGAAAAGTAATGGGCCAAGAACACAACCTTGTGGAACACCAGATATTACATTCCTATACTCACTATGATGACCATCAACAACAACTCTTCGAGATCTATTACTTAAAAATTCAATGATAATGCTCAGAAACAGCCCACCCACTTACAACTATTTGAGTTTGAAAACAATGGCCACATGATTAACACGGTTAAAGACAGCATTGAAATCAAGGCCAATTATACAAACTTCCTGACCATAATCAAGGGAAATTTGTTCAGCATTGGAGATTGTAAGAAGGGTATAACATGCTCCAAGGCCTTTACGAAAACCAAATTGCAAACTAGGGAACAGATGATTACTTTCAGCAATCCTATTAAGACATTTTGCCACAAAACGATCAAACACTTTAAATGTTATGGAGGTTATGTAAACTGGGCGGTAATCAGTTGGACTTGAGCTACCACAAACAGATTTACATAGTGGATTCTTCTTTGTCTACATCTTTTCCCACTTCTATTTGGGGTCGATGTTTCTAGTCAGCTTTCTCCATCTACCAGAAACATCGACCCCACATAGAAGTGAGAAAAGATGTGGACAAAGAAGAATCCACTATGTAAATGTGTTTGTGGTAGCTTAAATCCAATTGATTACCCCCAATTTAAATACCTTTGATATTATTTAAAGTGTTTGATCATCTTTTGGCAAAATGTCTTAATAGGTTTGCTGAAAGTAGTAATCTGTTCCTTAGTTTGCAGATGATTACTTTCAGAAAACCTATTAAGACATTTTGCCAAAAGACGATCAAACACTTTAAATAATATGGAAGTTATGTAAATTGGGCGGTAGTCAGTTGGATTTGAGCTACCACAAACACATTTACATAGTGGATTTTTCTTTGTCTACATCTTTTCCCACTTCTATGTGGGGTCGATGTTTCTGGTAGATGGAGAAAGCTAACTAGAAACATCGACCCCAAATCGAAGTGGGAAAAGATATAGACAAAGAAGAATCTACTATGTAAATGTTTTTGTGGTAGCGTAAGTTTAACTGATTACCACCCAATTTACATAACTTCCATATTATTTAAAATGTTTGATCGTCTTTTGGCAAAATGTCCTAATAGGTTTGCTGAAAGTAATCCTCTGTTCCATAGATTGCAATTGGGTTTTCGTAAAGGCCTTGGAGCATATTATACCCTTCTTACATTCTCCAATGTTGTACAGAAATCTCTTGATTATGGTCAGGAAGTTTGTATAATTGACCTTGATCATAATGCTGCCTTTGACCGTGTTAATCATGGGGCCCTTGTTTTCAAACTCAAACAGTTGGATATGGGTGGGTCGTTTCTGAGCATTATAATTGAATTTTCAAGTAATAGATCTCAAAGAGTTGTTATTGATGGTCATCATAGTGAGCATATGAATGTAATATCTAGTGTTTCACAGGGTAGTGTTCTTGGCCCATTACTTTTCATCTTATAATATTACTAATTCTCCAACAAGTGCTAAAAGCTCCTCTTCTTACTGACTTGCGCAAAATAACAGACAACTTTAAAGATAAGAAATCTACAGTCTTTATAAAAAAAAGGAAAAATACCATTCGGGTCTACACCTCCGTAACCATCAAGGTCCATCGACAGAGCTTTAATTTCACGAGATCGAGAAGCTAAACTAGTTAGTTTAGCCTCAGGAAAACAGGAATGAGGAAGTTCGAGTTTCTCAATACTCTGCTTACTGTCAAACGCATGAACCAGAAGGGTTGCCTTTTCCTTTTGACATTGAGTAACTGAGCCATTTGATTTAAGTAATGGAGGAACTGCTGCATCTACACCAAAGAGTGTAGATTTAAGGGTAGTCCACCAGTTATGTTCCTGGATTGTACCAGAAAGTTTTTCTTTTATGGTTAGATTGTATTCCTTTTCAGTTGAAGCATAAACTTTGTCAGCAAAAGCTCTAAGCTGAGAATAGTTATTCCAGGTCAAATTTGATATGTTACCCTTCTAAAGATGATAGGCCTCCTGCTTCTCCAAATAAGCACGTCTACAATCGTCATTGAACTATGATTTTTCCTTCACTTGGTACCTTAGCAAACGAGAATGATACGCCAATCAATTATGTGGACTAAATTTTCATTTAAAGAGACAACAGGATCAACACTACTTTACAACTGTGACCAATTTAAGCCAAAAAGATCATGCAAAATCCCATTCCAGTCTGCCTGAGATTTCATATAAATCTTACAAGAGTATGATACATTTGGGACAGGCTGCTCAGTCTTCCCTAGTAATAAAATCAAGGTATGATCAGATGTCACGACTGGAGAACCAACATTACTTGTTATAACGCCAGGGGAGTCAGTGCATACGAGGTCCAAGTAGTTTCCAGATCAGATAAAATCCATCTACAAATAGCAGGACAGAAACTCCATCGTCTAACAATAACAGTACAGAAATTCAGTCATATATAAATAGAAGTACAGTAAAAACAGGAACTCCATCTATCAACTGCAGGACAGAAATCCATTATCTAACAAAAACATGACAGAAAACATCGAACAATAGCATGGCAGAAAAACTACGTAAAAAATAGCAGTACAGAAATTCATTAATCTAGCAATAACTAAAAAGAAACTTGTTCTTCTAACAACAGTGAGACAAAAACTCCATCATTCAACAATAGCAGCATAGAAAATCTCCATCATCTAACAATAGCAGGACAGAAACTTCATCATCTATCTTTAGAAGTACAGTAAACGCGATCTTCTAACAATTGCAGAAAAGAAACTCCATCTATCAAGTGTAGGACAGAAATCCCTTATCTAACAATAGCAGGACATGAGCTCCATTTCCCAACAATAGCAGGACAGAAACTCCATTATCTAAAAATAGAAGAAAAGGAACTATATCATCTAACAATTTCAGGACAGAAACTCCATCTAACAATAACAGGACACAAACTCTAACAATAACAAGAAAGAAACTCCATTATTTAGCTATTGCAGGATAGAAACTCCATCATCTAACAATAGCAGGACAGAAACTCTACCTAATAACAACAGGAAATGAACTCTGGATATTGCAAGACAAAAACTCCACCATCTAACAATTGCAGGACAGAAACTCCAATATCTAACAATATCAAGGCAGCAACTCTATATAACAATAACAGGATCGACACTCTATCTAACCATAATAGGACAAAAACTCAATCATCTAACATTAGATAGACAAGAATTCTATCTAACAAAATCAGGACAGAAACTCTATATAACAATAATAGGACAGAAGCTTCATCATTTAACAATAGCAGAACACAAAATTTATCCGACAATAACAAGACAGAAACTCCACCATCTAGTTATTGCAGGACAGAGACTCCATCATCTAACAATAGCAGGGGAGAATCTCTATCTAACAATAACAGGGCATAAATTCGATCTAACAATAATAGAACAGAAACTCCAGCATCTATCAATAGCAAGACAGAAACTCTATCTAACATTAATAGGACATAAACTCCATCATCTAACACTAACAGTACAGAAAATCTAGCTAACAATAACAGGATAGAAGCTTCATATTCTAACTATTGCAGGACAAACTCCATCATCTAACAATAGCAGAAAAGAAACTCTAACAATGATAAAACAGAAACTCCATCATCTAACAATAGCCGGAAAGAAATCTATTTAGCTATAACAGGATAGAAACATCACCATCTAACTATTGTAGGACAAACTCCATCATCTAACAATAGCAGAAAAGAAACTCTATCTAACAATAATAAGACAGAAACGCCATCATCTAACAATAGGACAGAAAATCTATCTAACAATAAAAGGATAGCAACTCCATCATCTGACAATAGCAGGACAGAAACTCCAGCATCTAATAATAGAAAGACATAAAATCTACCGAACAAGAACGGGACAGAAACTCCATCATCTAACTATTGTAGGACAGACAAAAACTCCTTCATATAACAATAGCAAAAGAGATACTTTATCTAACAATAACAGGATAGAAACTCCATTATCTAACTATTGCAGGACAGAAACTCCATCATCTAACAATAGCAGAAAATAAACTCTATCTAATATTAGCAGCACAGAAAAATCCATCAGCTAACTTTTGTTGGAGAGAAACTCCATCATCTAACAATAGCAGAAAATAAACTCTATCTAATATTAGCAGCACAGAAAAATCCATCAGCTAACTTTTGTTGGAGAGAAACTCCATCATCTAACAATAGCAGAAAATAAACTTTATCTAATATTAGCAGAACAGAAAAATCCATCAGCTAACTTTTGTTGGAGAGAAACTCCATCATCTAACAATAGCAGAAAAGAAACTATCTGACACTAACAGGACAAAAACTCTACCATCTAATTATTGCAGGACAGAAAATACACCATCTAATCATTGCAAGACAGAAACTCCATTATCTAACAATAGCAGAAGAGAAACATTATCTAACAATAACAACAGAAACCCTATCTAACAATAATAGGACAGAAACTCTATCATCTAACAATAGCAAGACAGAAAATCTATGTAACAATAACAGGATAGAATCTCCATCATTTAACTACTGCAGGAAAGAAACTCCATCATATAAAAATATCTAGAGAGAAACTCGATCATCTAACAATAACAGGACAAAAAAACTCCATCATCCAGCAATAGCAAGACTGCAACTCCAGTAGCCCTTAATAGCAGGACA
>NC_090727.1:191600460-191635460 GCF_036898095.1 Palaemon carinicauda
TGCGCTAAGGTAAATTTCTCGAATTCAATTGACCGAAAAATAATTTCTCGAACTATCATTTTCTCGAATGTCAATTACTCAAAAACAAACAAGTAAATTTCTCGAACACAATCGAAAGTATCTCATAAGCACCAAAGACCAATTTATAAAGAGGCTATTAGCATTCCGTGATGTCCTGTAAGTAACATTATTAATAACAGGCTATGATGGCAAAATAAGAACAGTTAAAGTGAAACAAAGTAATGGATTGGAAGAAGTACATTCAATTTGTAATCTTTACCCACTAGAACTTACCATAACTCACTCTGGTAAGGAACGGGAATCTGATGAAAGTCCTGTCGACAATATTACGAATCAGAGCAGTGAGGCCAGGGCAGTCAGGCCCAAGAGAAAGGTCACCGAGTAATTTTACAAATTGCTTAAGGATGACATAGATTTATTGTAGGCTTGGGAAGGCTTTAGGTTAAGTTAGGTTAGTTTTTGGGGTTTAAAAAAAAATGCTATACCTCCTTTATGGGGTAAGGACTTTAGAATTAGGATAATTTGAAAATTAGTTTAAGTTTAGTTTAAAAAAGCTACACCTTTGAGTGGTGAGGATTGCTTAGTCTTAGTCATAATCTTTAGTCTTATTTGTAATATGTATAAGTGGTAGGGGCATATATAGTTGAATGAGATTTGCAAAGATCTCAACCCTCGCCCCGAGTTGCATTTCATTATTTTACCTCATTGGGTTTGTCTAACCTAATAAGTATTACTCTAGAGCAGATTATAATTGCGAATTAGGGAATCGCAATCTTATCTGGGGAATATCTTATTAATTATGTAATTATAGCCACGGGGTAGTAAATACATAATTCCTTATTGGCATTAGACTCGGACCCGTGATCGAATTATTGTTACGTTCCAGCTAAAATAAGCATTGAACAAACTCCTAAAGATCGCGGGACCCGTAATGGAAATGGTAAAGTAAATAATTAGGTTATAAAGTGACTTAAATGTAAAACAAAGATTTTACTATTAAAGTATTTACGCAAAATAGTATAATAATTCTCTAAAATAAACAGATAAATAGATAAACAATTAAGTATTAAGTTTTGAGATAACAAGTGGTTTGGACAGTCAAGTCTTTAGACAATAGGCGACTTCCAGCAATCGTTCAGTAAAACTTTTACATTCTACTATGAGCAGCCGCTCAGTACACAGCGCGGAAACGTATTTACTGTGTGTGTTGTTCTTTTCAAATATATATATATCGACGGTTCACATGCAATATAGTGAAACACGTCTTGACTTCAAGGAATACTTCTTGAAAAAGCTCCAGCACCAAGATAAGTATGCTTCTCAATGTCGATGTGTGGATTAGGTTAGACAGGTCTATACCGTTAATATTTTGCATTGCTTGTAAAGCATACAACGGCGGAAAAGCTTTATCCTTTTTGGAGAAAAATGGTGAGTGTTCCTGTTAAGATAAATTGTGCTTCGCAGACCAAGCGGTTAATTTTGTATCTGTGAGATAGACTATGTGTCCCTTTTTTTTCGTTGCAACTTTGTAAACTTTGATATAAATTGCAACAATATATCAGTTTATTGATTAACTAATTTTGCAATGAGACTACAATATTTGAAGTAAGATATTAGACATCCTTTATGGGGTGAAGTTTTGGCAAATGCAAGGGGTAATATTATATCATCAATTTTGGAGAATGAAGATGTCGGACTTCTTAATACAGGAGAGCCTACACACTTTCATGCTCAGACAGGTACCTTATCTTGCATTGACCTATCAGTTGCAAGCTCTGTCTTCTCGATTTTAATTGGAGAACATTAGATGATTGGCATACTAGTGATCATGCACCAGTCATTATAAACACCAACAATGGTCCACCTTTACAGAGATTGCCTCGATGGAATCTATATAAGGCAGACTGGGATAGATTTCGGGAGCTAAGTGAAATTGAAGTAAATGCAGAACAGTTTGAAAGTGTTGATGATGCCATAGACTTACTTAATGGAACGCTTCACACAGCGGGAGTCAATTCCATTCCCAAGACAACAAGGATATTCAGACGACAACCAGTCCCCTGGTGGTCATCTGAACTAACTGCTCTGCACAGAACCACAAGAAAGTCTTTAACTCGATTGTGCATGTGCCGTACTGAGGAGAATTTAGTCAAATACAAGAAATGTAGAGCACAGTTCCATCGTGCCATGAAAGAAGCTAGGCGCCAGTCTTGGATGTCATTTGTTTCCTCCATTATCTGTGGAACACCAACTTCATCTGTCTGGAGGAAAGTAAAAAAGATAGCAGGCAAATTCACCCCAAACCTACCACCAGTGTTAAAGGTAAATGGCCAGTATTTGACTGGATCAACCGAAGTTAGCAATGCCCTGGCTGACCATTTTTCAAATGTATCGTGCAAGTGTGAAGCAGCTCCTGGACACCAGTATAGGAGCATTGAAGAAAAGAAAGTTTTAAATTTCGCAACAAGAAAGCAAGAGTCATATAATTCTCTTTTTACTGAAAGAGAATTTGATTTTGCTCTTGTTACTTGTAACGATACATCCATGGACCCGATGGAATTCCATATGCAATAATTAAACACGTACCTTTTAATACAAAGTTATTTATTTTAAGCATTTTTAATAGAATATGGCATGATCATAGTTATCCAAGTGTTTGGGAACTAGCCATCATTTTAGCCTTTTCAGAACCCGGTAAGGACAAGTTTTTAGCAGCAAATTATAGGCCAATTGCATTGACATGTTGTTTGTGCAAAATCATGGAGAAGATGATCAATGTAAGACTGATGTGGTACCTTGAAAAGAAGGATATTTTATCACCCATTCATCAATATGGATTCAGAAAATTGCACTCAATGACTGATGTGCTGATACGACTTGGGTCCTCGATTTGAGAAGCCTTTGCTTCCAAACAGCACCATGTGACAGTCTTTTTTTATCTTGAAAAGGCATATGATACCACATGGAGATATGGTATACTTAAAAGAATCCATGAGTTTGGATTAAGAGGAGAGTTACCACTATTTTTTCAGTCATTTCTTTCACAGAGTTTTCCAAGCGAGAGTTGGGGAAACTATCAGAAAGTAAATGCCAGGAAGGAGGAGTTCCTCAGGGTAGTGTGCTGAGTGTAACCCTTTTTGCACTAGCAATTAATGGGATATCTTCAGTCATTCCCCGGGATGTTCTCGCAACATTATTTGTAGATGATCTCTCCACATCATTTGCTGGAGCTAGAATGGCAATGGCTGAGAGAAAAATACAACTCTCTATTGATAAAATTATCCAGTGGGCCGATATGAATGGATTCAAGTTCTTGACAAGTAAAACTACAATTGTCCATTTCTGTCCTATTCGGGGAGTACATCCAGACCCGGATATATACACCAAAGGTCAACGGATCCCATGTGTAAGTGAAGCTAAATTTTTAGGGTTGATATTTGATTGTAGGCTTACATGGGTTTCTCACTTAAAAGAATTAAAAGCTAAATGTCTTGAGAGACTGAATCTTTTAAAAGCATTGTCCCATACATCATGGGGGCACACCGCAATACCATTTTAAAATTATACAAGGCCTTGATTTTTTCCAAAATTAGTTATGGATGAAAAATATACTCCACAGCCACCCCAAGCCGGTTAAAAAATATTACATTCTATACATCATGTTGGTATTAGATTGTTTAGAGCGTTTAGAACCTCACCTATCACAAGTCTCCTTGTTGATGCTGGGGAGTTGCCTCTAGACCTTTACCGAATGCCCTCTATTATTCGGTATTGGTTTAGATTGCAAAGACTCCCTAATTCTTTAGCCTTCCAGACTTCAAGCCTTGTAAGGCACTCAACCTACTTTGAGTTTCATCCAAAATCTCCTCAACCTTTTGGGTTTCGGGTGAAACAATTATTAAACAATCTGGATATAATTAGAATTAAGGTGCTTCCGTTCAAGGCATCATCAATGCCTCCATGGAAATTACCTGACGTATCTTTTTGTAAATACTTTATATGAGTTAAGAATATGACTGACTTAGAATCCAGGTCTCTTTTTATGGAACATGTTGCAGAACATAGGTGATAGACTTTTACATATACTGATGGCTCCAAATCTGATGCTGGCGTTGGATTTGGAGTACATAGTAATGATTTTAATTTTAGAGGTGCACTTCCTCTTTACTGCCGAATTGTATGGCATACTAACCGCTATTGAGAAAATAGCTTTGGAAAAGGTGGGTAATTTTACAATTTTTAGTAATGCAAGGAGTGTTTTTCAAGCTTTAGAAGTTTTTAATTCTAGTAGCCCTTTAGTTTTAAAGATTTTAGAATGGCTTTTTATTATTGGACGGAGAGGTATAACTGTTTGATTTTGTTGGGTTCCAGCACATGTAGGTGTGACTGGAAATGAGAAGGCAGATTTACTGGCGAAGAATGCGCCAACCGAGTTGCTACCAAGGAGGTATCTCATTCCCTGTAAAAATTTCCTACCTTACATCAAGTAATTGGTTTGTAATAAATGGCTACAGCACTGGGATAGTCTAGATGGCATTAAAATGAGGGAAGTAACGAATATCATATCACCTTGGAGGTATAACATGATATCCCGATAATGGGAAACAACTCTTTGTCGTCTCCGTATTGGTCACACACGGTTGACACACGAGTTTCTGCTGAAGGGCCAACACCAACCGTATTGCGAGGACTGTTTAGTACCTTTAGTAGTGAGGCATTTGTTGACCGAATGCCCTAATTATAATAACTTAAGAAATAGATATCTATTTGAGACTCGAGGTGAGAATGGCAGGTTCATCCTTGCCAAGATTCTTGGACATGTGTCTTAACTATGCGAGCGGCATTTTTAGATTTATTTCAGAAGCAGGTCTTCTGAAAATTATTTATCTGTTATAACGACTCTGAACTTTCATGGTTTTAATTGAATTTTCTTTTATTTTTCATATATAATAAATGCTATCGGCGTCAATGACCTTAGATGTTAGGATGCCAGAAAACTTCCAATCAATCAATTGTCTAGATTCAGCATAAAATAAATATTCATTACTGATGAATTTAAGTCTTAATTCATTGGAAAATAACTGTCTAATTCAACGTAAAGTAAGTATCTACATTCTTTAGAAGATAAGGCTCTAGATATAAAGTACTCATAAGAACAAATAATATAATAATTTAATTAATATTAGTAAGCGTCTTTACTTCTCTATCAAACATGACACATTTTACAATTTCTACTTCTTATAGGTAGTAGGATGGTTAGGGCACCAGCTACCCGTTGAAATACTACTGTTATAGAGTTATTGGGTCCTTTGACTAGCCAGACAGCACTACGTTGGATCCCTCTCTCTGGTTACTGCTCATTTTTCCTTGGCCTACACACGCACCAAATAGTCTGGACTATTATTCTGACATACCCTGTCATCATACACCTGACAACACTGAGATTATCAAACAACTCTTCTTCGCTCAAGGGTTAGCTACTCCAATGTAATTGTTCAATGGCTACTTTCCTTTTGGTAAGGGTAGCATAGACTTTTTAGCTATGGTAAGTAGCTCTTCTAGAAGGACACTTCGAATTCAAACCATTATTTTCCAGTCTTAGGCAGTGCCATAGTCTCTCTACCATATTCTTCCACTGTCTTGGGGAGAGTTCTTCTGCTTGAGGGTACACTCGGGCACACTTTTCTATCTTACTTATCTTCCCCTTGCTTTTTTAAAGTTTTCATAGATTACATATGCAAGATTTAATTTAATGCTGTTACTGTTCTCAAAATATTTTTTTTAGTTGTTCATTTTATCTTGCTGGGCTATTTTTTCTTGGTGGAGCCCTTGGGCTTATAGCATCCTTTTTTCCAACTGGGGTTGTAGGTTACCTACTAATAATAATGATAAGTATAACAATTGTCGTTTCAACTAAAAGGGTCATTCTAGATAACGAATCTCGTAGGACTTCATGAAATGAGGTGTGCTTGAAGTAAGAATGTACGACGTCTACTTGAAGTTATGCGAAAACTCGAACACTATATCCCAAATATGATGAAAAGGTTTGGTATCATGAACATCAAACCAAACTAGTTTAGTCAACTCTAATTAAGCTATCTAGACATCAAAATGCAAAACTTGTTAAAGAACAAAAAGCAAAATTTGAAGAAAATGAGGATGACTGGTAAGCGCGGTCAACTCAAACCCAGGAGCCCTCGTGTTGATTTTAGATTTTAATTGTTTATTACTTCTTTTCTTAGTTTATTCATTCCCTTGTTTCCTTCTCTCACTTGGCTATTTTTTTCTGTTTAGCCCTTGGGCTTATAGCATCCTACTTTTCCAGCTAGGGTGTTAGCTATGCTAATAATAATAATAATAATAATAATAATAATAACTAATAATAACTAATAATAATAATATTAATAATAATAATACTAGTATTAGTAGTAATAATAATAATAATAATAATAATAATAATAATAATAATAATAATTTTGGATCAGATATCTAGTTATTAGACGGGTGTTGTTGATAACAGCAGCTATGATTTTAAGAGAAAAAAAAAGAGAAAAACACGAGACTTCGAGTCATCAAAATTGTTCCCAACAAAAGTTTAGGGCTTCGATGTGGTAGGTAATCCTGATAATCAAAGAGGTGAGCAATCGAGAGATTACCAAAAGATTCTTTCATTGAATAAGTACAAAAAACTCCACTTTGCTTACATTGGCAGCATACCTAAATATCTTCCATGCGTGAACGTACGAAATTTTCTAAGCACAATCCCTTGTGGATTATCAAATTACAATTAAAAATATTATAATGAGGATAACAATGATAAAAATTATGAGGAAGATGAAATAGAAGAGGTGAAAGAATAAACAAGAGTACTAGTGAGTGAATAAGTAGAAAAGAAGGAAAATAATTGAAAACAACTATACAGCCGTTCAGAAAAAAAAAAAAAAGATGCAACGTGGCGATGTGAAAAGTAGCAAGTGCTAAAGAATCAACGTGAAGAAAAAGGAGACTAACAGAAAGAGAAGAGAGAATAAAGTAAAGAAATTCTGATGATCACCCCTTTTCTGACCGGCATCATTGGCTGCAATGCACTATCAGTGCCATCCAAGTGTTGTAGAATGTGGTATATTTATCCCGTCAAACCGGTCCAGGTATCAAAACGACTCTTCATCCCTTTCGCAGAATTGTGAGTTATGTAACAAGCCAAGACGTTTCCGAGAAGAGCACAAAAGGGTTGCTTGTTCCTTCTCGTATTTCATCGTTTTTCCTTCTCCTGTTGCCGGCTTCGCGTCAGTGTTCGGAGGGCAACAGAATGATTGATAGAGCTCCTCTAATCAAGCGATGAACTGCTCTTTTTTCATCGAAGATTATTTCTCTCAAGATAAACAGACTTTTTTTATTATATTATCTATCTGAGGTATAGAGTTTCATAGACTGAAACCTGGACCTTATCGAAGGTCAGCTCTGCTGTTGTTGCTTAGTAGAATTTGACATCCAGTTGATTAACATAATTTGGGTGTGCTGAGTCCAAATACGCCAGGTACCACACACAATTTTTTGTTCTTAAACCCAAAATTCCAAAGAAACAACATGGCCACCAAAATTACAAATATTGTCATAATGTCAGATCTAATTGGGCTAGAATCATGATTTTACCCTCGTTTTCTTTGTTTCTAACCATGAAGAATTCATTGGAAGCGACAGCAGTTGGATAAAATCGAAGGATGAGGCAAAAAGGAAAAAAATAAAAAAATAAAAAAAGCAACATATTCATAATTTTCAAGATGGCCGCCATGTATATGCACCTGTTATGTTGTATTATTTTGAAATATTCCTGTGGTTGTGTGATGTTAATTTTGATATAAACTGGGTATATTTGAATTCATATAAGATATAGATCTATAACTGTTCCAGATGGCTTAATTGTACTAGATGTAGAAATGGGCAAGCTGCACAATTGCTCACAGACCACGACAACCAGGGGTATTTACATATTTCACGGATTATTTTTGTGTGGAGACAACCTTACGGTAATAATAATAAAGAGGGTAAAAAGTTGTCCCAGATTTATTTCTTATTTCTATCTGCAATGGGCAATTGTTTTAGGTCCAGCTCATGAGTATGACACTCAACACGGTAATTATCTGACGTAAGCATAATGCAGCCAGTATTGGCTAACACCATGTGATAATAGCCGACGAATCACTCATTTCAAGGCTGATGGAGCTCACATGGTTTTAATGGTTTTAAGATTATCCATTCTCAATTCCAAGACTCGGAGATTTTCACACAGCCATGAACTGCATGACGGCCATTGGTCAGCACTCGGTCCTAAGACAGCTGAACGACTACTAGCAGGTAAAGATTATGAAAAGAGAATAAGAGCCCATAACGTAACATTGCAAGCTTTGTGGGAGCTGCTTTGCCAAAGCTTTTGTTGTACATAGACCAAAATGAAAAGGAGCTAAAACGAAAATTCGATGATGCAAAAGTCGATGACCTTGATGATTATATGGTTTACATATCTATGTCAGCTGAATTGCAAAAAGCTTTTAAAGATTTCGTAATCAGAGAAGAAATAGATCTAAATTTTGTTTTATGGTATGAATACATACAAATGGTAAGCATCTAACTTTTATTAACACAAGCCGAGATGGGCTTTGGGGTTTACATCCGAGTTCATTCAAGCTGACGCTGTCATAGTTCCACCAGTGGTAGGTAGTAGGTTGGCTAGAACATCATCCGCCAACCACACATTGAGATACTACGCGAGAGAGTAATTGGGTCCTTTGGCTTGCCAGAGAGTACTACATTGGATCCATCTTTCTGTTAACGGTTCATTTTTCTTTTGCTTACACATACACCGAATAGTTAGGCCTATTCTTTCCAGATTTTCCTGTCCTCATGCTTTTGACAACACTAAGATTACCAAACAATTCTTCTTCGCTCAAGGGGGTTAACTACTGCACTGTAATTGTTCAGTGGCTACTTTCATCCTGGCAAGGGTAGAAGAGACTCTTTATCTATGGTAAGCAGCTCTTCTAGGAGGACACTAAAAAATCAAAGCATTGTTTCTAGTCTTGGGTAGTGCCATAGCCTCTGTACCATGGTCTTCCACTGTCTTGGGCTAGAGTTCGCTTGTTTAAGAACAAACATTGGCACACTTTCCTATTTTATATTTCTTCCTCTTCTATTTTGAAATTTTTATAGTTTATATATGAAATATCTATTTTAATGTTGTTACTGTTCTAAGAATATTTCATATTATTCATTACTTTTCTTGTAGTTTATTTCCTGACTTCCTTTTCTCAATGGACTATTTTTCCCTGTTGGGGGCCAGGTAGTAGTAGTAGTAGTAGTAGTAGTAGTAGTAGTAGTAGTAGTAGTAGTAGTAGTAGTAGTAGTAGTAATAATAATAATAATAATAATAATAATAATAATAATCACATCAACTATGCCAAATGGGGAGCTGTATACCTAGCAGATATGCATATGTTACTGGAAAAGGTATTGAATGAATTTATGAATGCAAACTTTATAGTAAAAGTAGAGCAGGGGAGATTTAACCAGGGTGCTGAAGACCAAAGCCAGTAGCTTAATGGCACGAGTAAGAAATGTGGAAGCATCATTGGAACAACAAAGAATATCACTGCTTTAAGCAGATGGACTCTCTCCTTTAATCTCAGATGAAGAATTTCACTGCTAATAAGGAAATGTTCAACGTTGACCTAAGCCATTCAACGAAGCACAAGGATACAAATTTGTCAAGAAGGAAGAAAGACGCGGAAGCCGAGACCAAATTATTACAAAAGCTCATTGCCTTGGTGTATTTGTAAAGACTACTGAAGATTTAAAACACCTTGTGACAAAAGACCAAACTGCCGAGGAAGTTATAAGATTTCTTCTGAAATTAATAAGAAATGGGGAAAGTCAACTAAAACTATTCGTTTAAGAAAGAATGGTGCCTTCTGGGAATGATGATACTGATATTGATACCAATACATTTTATTGCTCCATTACAAGAATACATTTTCATGGAACAAAACATAGTAATACTGTTGGCTCTGTCTGATGAGCGGAAGCTACTTTACAGACCTGCTAATATAAACCCAAGTGCCATATGGGCAGAACATAGCCCTATAGTGCCTAAAAATCAAAGGCTTACACAGTCTGCTAGATACCAGTGGATACAAGAAAAAGTCAGATAAACAGATACACACAAATGGGCGAACATATATAAAAAATAGGTTATTAAATACAAAACATGATATACACGTAATAAACGAAAACATCCTACATAACACATCACTGGATTTCGGGGAAAATGCAGATAAAGAAAAAATACAAGACTCATTAACTATTCCAAGTCATACTTATTTTATTCTTAAACATATCACAAGAATTGCCATCTTTTATACAATTAGGCAATTGATGCCACGGTTTTGCACCTCAGTATGTTACATATCTTTGTGTATGTGATGTTCTGCATAGCGGAAGCTGTAAATAGTCTTCTCTGCAGGTATTAGGATAGTCTGCCACTCTGAAACCAAACTTCACCTGATGCCCGTATAATGCGTTGTACACAAAGAGACTTGTTTATAAAGCTATCATGTCCGAGAGTTTCAGTACTTTCAATTGTCTGAAGAGAAGGTCAGTGTGGTCATAGCGTGACTGCACGTCATGATTCTTAACAACTTTTTCTGCGTAATAAGAATACTATCAAGATAAGTGCTAAATGATCATCCCTGTATTACTGAACTGAACAATAAATGTGGATAACCCAAAGAATAGTAAATGCTTTTTAAACAATCAGTTGTGAAAAAGATTCTTACTTTATACAATACTCCAATTTACTTACTAATTTTAGTCAATACTTCATATATATGATCATTCCCCTTTAATTTACAATCAATACACACAATTAAACATTTTTGTACACTTGAACTTGTTCTAATAAGATAGTCAATATAAATATTAATATGTGGTGATTCCGTCATCAACGGTGAGAATACCATGCAATGAGTTTTAGATATACTAAGTGATATTTTATTGATTTTTCATCCATGAAGAAACGTTTGATAGTCCAGAATTGAATATATTTTTAATATAATTTAGGTATTTGTCTTGTATGGAAATTGTCGTGTCATCAGCAAAAAGTTGAAATTTAGGTTGATCTATGTTACGTGTTAAGTTATTGATATATAAGAGAAATAGAATAGGACCCAAAATTGAACCTTGCGGGACATCACAGCTGATACTAGTGTATTAAGACCTTGACTGATTATATAATGTGTGTTGCTTCTTGAAGCTCATAACTTTGAAACGGATCTAGGAAAATTTCCAGTGGGAAAATTGCCAGCCGGAAACATTGTCAGTTGGAAAATTGCCAGTTAGATAATTACCTGCCGGAACATTGCATTGTCTAGCGAGAAATTTTTAAATGTTTACTGGGCTTAAACTACCATTAGTTATCATGATAGTTCTTTTAGACCATTTCCTTTTTTTTATCATTTATTCCAAAATATCACTTTTTATTTTACAAATGTTTGTTCGAGCCTAAACTTGGTATTGTATATATATATATATATATATATATATATATATATATATATATATATGTATATATATATATATATATATATATATATATATATATATATATATATATATATATATATATATGTGTATATATATATATATATATATATATATATATATATATATATATATATATATATATATATATACCTTCGATTTATTTGGATAAGAATTTACTTGAGTTACTTAAATAAGAAACAGTTCAGCTGCCAAGTGGTAGGAAACATCTATATTTTTGTGATTCTCTGTACCCAAATGGCTGCTGTTGTAAAAAGTGAAAGGGATAAAGCTATTCTAGTTGATGAACTACAATTCAAGTATCATCAAAATGGAAACAACAAGCAAAGAGCAAAAACCTACTGGGAATGTATTGAAAGAAATGAGAAATCGTGTACAGGTCGGATATACACTAAATGAAAGGAGCATAACTACGAAATTGTAAAACTGATTAATGAACACGTTCACTATTCTACCAAGAGCAAAGTGGATGCTAAAGTGGCTATCCAAGAACTGAAAGCAGTTGTGAATTCGAATTACCCTACTCTTACATTGATTGCAAATTGTTTATCTTCTTTAAATGATTGTGGGTGTGCCGAGCTAAGGAATGTGTAACATTTAAGTAGAAATGTTTGACATTGGAAGCAACAAATATTGTGTATCCCACCACTTCCATCTGAAAGGACTGGATTCGTCCAAAATCTTGATTCCTGAGAGAGATTCCTCCAATATGATTCTGGATCTTATGATGAAAATAGAGTATTGTTATTTATCACAGATGATGTCATTCGGGATTTAAGAATATATAAAATTTGATGTGTTTTATCAGTTATTTACAATTCATATGCAGGTTGAAATTTCTAGCTTCCCACGTGCTTTTGCACTTCTTCCCAACAAACGTGAAATAACCTATGAACACCTGTTCACGATAATCAAGAATTTAAACAACAAGACCCCCATAGGTTAATGAGCGATTTTGAGAAGGCCACAATAATAGTACTAAAAAGTGTTTTTCCCCAAACCGACCACAATGGTTGTTTTTTCCACTTCACCCAGGTTCTCTACAGAAAACTTTTTGACCTTGGTTCCAAAACTCAATACCACAATGAAAGCAGCTTTAATTTGAACGTACGTAGCTTTTCTGCTCTAGCTTTCCTTCCGAGTCATAGTGTGGTTACACCCTTTGAAGAGGTATCAGCAGATGAAGACATTCCGGAATAATTTATGTCTTATTTTGAATTAACAAACATTGGTGTTATGAGAGGAAGGGGTAACAATAGGAGGAGGTCATTGCCACTGTTCCCAATTACTATGTGGAATGTTCATTCCAGAGTGGAGTGTTGCATGTCACGGACCAACAACTGCACTGAAGGTTTCAACAATGTTTTTTTTTTTTTTTCAAAAATGTTGCCCAATGTCATTCAAATATATGGAAATGTATCTCATTTCTAAGAATAAGGAAATTTTAGTAAAAAAAAAAAATAATATTACATTTTGAACGAGGAGATGAGACTCATAATTAAAAAAAAATACAAAATTTCAATAATAGAATAAAGAGGACTATTAAGCTATATGAACGAGACGACAAAATCATATTTCTTCGATCTACTGCTTATAATCTCCACTCATTCTAAAAATAATTCTCTTCATTGATATTATAATAACATGTGTTTCATAAATCTATTTTTCATACCAAACATCGATGTTGATTAATAAAGGTTTTGCTTAACATTTTTAAGCTTTTGCTCTTATTTTTTCCATATATACTATAACATTATACCAAAAATTAATATTGATCAATAAAGTTTTTGCTTTAGATTTAAAAACTTTCTATTTCTGGAAATGCTAATTTTTACTAACACTACTATTTTCTTTTTTCATAATTACAAAACAGAAAAGTGAATGACTGTTTAGTCAAAAACTGAATATTGCATTTTAAACGAGAGGAATAATTTTAAAAAAAATACACAAATTTCAATTTGAAATTTTTCATAATTAGAAAACAGAAAAGTGAATAACTGGTAATTTTCCGACTGGTAATTTTCTCCATGAAAATATTCCTCACAGTCATTTTTCCGACTGGCAATTTTCCAACTAGAGATTTTCCGTGCACGCTTTGAAACCAATCATGCGCTATACCTCTGATGCTGTAAATTTTCAACTTTTCTGAAAAAATATGGAGAGTCCTGCGTTATTGTGGAGTTCCTCTTAAATATGTAAATTTGATTAAGTCTGTTCATGAGCAAAGCAATTGCAAAGTTAAGGTTAGTGGAGTCTTATCAAAGGAGTTTCCATTGAACAGTGGAGCACTCCAAGGGAATGTGCTGTCACCTATGTTATTTATCCTCCTCGTGGATTCTGTGGATAATGGAGAAGGACTGGACTGAATGGGTAATAGGAAATTAGCCGACATAGAATATGCTGATGACGCTGGCCATATTAGCAGAACACTGCAGGACTTGCAAAGCTTGCTTACCAGAATAAATGAAATATCATACGAGGTTGGGCTCAAGATATATAGAAAAAAGACAGATGAAGAGAATGGTATAGGCAATGGAAATGGTAATATCATTTAAAGGGAAAGAATTAATAAGACAGAATCATTTGAATATCTAGCAAATATAATACAGAATCATTAGAATTTAAGTTTAATGAAAGATTGATAAAAGCAAATCAGACAGTGGCTAGGTTAAGTAAAATTTGGAAAACAAATCGCCTGAAATTACATATAAAAATCAGGCTATATTTCAGTTTAGTGAGATCAGTGTTAGTGTATGGACACGAGTCGTAGTATGACAATGAAACTATATCCAACAGATTTTTCATTTGGGAAAAAGATCTCTCAGAAGAATATTTGGATTTAAATGCTAGGACAAGATCAGAAATGAAACTATAAGAGATTATTCGTGTACCAAATGTGGACGAGATCAAGGCACTGTGCATGTTGACCCTACACTACAGCGCACCATGCCAGTTGACCCTACACTACAGCGCACCGTGCAGGTTGACCGTATATTATAGCACACCATGCTGGTTGACTATACACTACAGCGCACTGTGCCAATTGACCATACATTGCAGCGCACCGTGCCTATTGACCATACATTACAGGGCACGGTGCCGGTTGACCCTGCACTACCACACACCGTGCAGGTTGACCCTACATTACAGCGCACCGTGCCGGTTTACCTTACATCGCTGAGCACCGTGCCTATTGACCATACATTACAGTACACGGTGCCGGTTGACCCTACATTACAGCGTACCGTGCAGGTTGACCCTACATTACACCGCACCGTGCCGGTTGACAATACATTACAGCACACAGTGACAGTTTTCCCTACATTACATCGCACTGTGCTGGTTTACCCTACATTACTGTGCACCGTGTAGGTTGACCCTACATTACAGCGTACTATGCCTATTGACCCTACATTACAGTGCACTGAGCAGATTGACCCTACATTACAGTGCACTGAACAGATTGACCCTACATTACACCGCATTTGCCGGTTGACCCTACATTACAGCGCACACTGCCGGTTGACCTTACACTACAGGGAAACGTGTTGGTTGACCCTACGTTACAGTGCACCGTGCCGATTGACCCTACATTTCAGCGCTCCATGCCGGTTGATCCTACATTACAGCTAACCGTGCCGGTTGACCCTACACTTCAGTGCACCGTGCAGGTTGATCCTACATTAGAGCACACCGTGCAGGTTGACCCTGCACTTCAGTGCACCGTGCAGATTGACCCTACATTAGAGTGCCCTGTGCCTGATAACCCTTCAATATATTGCACGGTGCAGGTTTACCGCACATCACAGTGCCCGTTGACCCTACATTACAGTGCACCGTGCCGGTTGACCCAACATTACAGCGCTCCGTGCCGGTTGACCCTACATTACAGCGCACTGTGCATGTTGACCCTACATTACATCGGACGGGTCAGGTTGACCCTACATTACAAAGCACCGTGCCGGTTGACCCTACATTACAGTGCTCCATGCAGGTTAACCCTACACTGCAATGCACCATGCAGTTTAACCCTACATTATAACGCACCATGCCTGTTAACAATACATTATAGTGCACGGTGCAGGTTTACACTACATTACAGTGTATAGTGCCGGTTGACCCTACATTAAGGTGCACCCTACATTACAGCGCTCCGTGACGGTTGACCCTACATTACAGCGCACTGTGTTGGTTGACCCTACATTACCGCGGACGGGTCAGATTGACCCTACATTAAAGCACACCGTCCAGGTTGACACTACATTACAGCGTACTTTGCCTGTTGACCCTACATCCCAGCGAATTGTTCTGTTTGACCCTACATTACAGCGCACTGTGCCGGTTGACCCTACATTACAGAGCACCGTGCATGTTGAGCTTACATTACAGAGCACTGTGCAGATTGACCCTACATTTCAGTGCACCGTGCTGGTTGACCTTATATTACAGCGCACCGTGCCGGTTGACCCCACATTACAGCGCACCATGGCGGTTGACATGACATTATAGCACACAGTGCAGGTTAACTACATTACATTGCACAGTGAAGCTTGACCCTAAGTTACAGCGCACCGTGCTTCTTGACTCTATATTAGAGTGCACCGTGCCGGTTGACCCTACATTACAGCGCACAGTTTCGGTTGACCCTACATTACAGCACACCGTGCAGGTTGACCCTACATTACAGTGCACCATGCCGGTTGACCCTACATTAAAGCGTACCTTGCCTGTTGACCCTACATTACAGAGCACTGTGCAGGTTGACCCTTTATTACAGCACACCGTGCCGATTTTCCTTACATCACAGTCACCGTGTCGGTTGGCCCTACATTACAGCGCACCGAGCTGGTTGACCGTACATTACAGCGCACCGTGCAGGTTGACCCTACAATACAGAGCACCGTGCCAGTTGACCCTATATTACAGCGCACTGTGCAGGTTGATCTTATATTACAGCGCGCCATGCCGGTTGACCCTACATTACAGCGCACTGTGCCGGTCAATATTTCATTACAGTGCAAAGAGCCGGTTGACCCTACATTACAGCGCACAGTGCAGCTTAACCCTACTTTATAGTGCACCGTACTGGATGGCTCTACATTAAAGCGCACCATGGATAGTGACCATAAATAACAGGGCACCATGTTAGTTGACCCTACATTACAGCGCACCGTACCAGTTGAGCCTACATTACAGCCCTCGGTGCAAGTTAACCCTACACTACAGTGCACTGTGCTGTTTGACCCTACATTACAGTGCACCGTGTCCGTTGACCTTACATTAAAGCGTACCGTGCCTGCTAACCCTATACTACAGTGCACCGTGTCGGTTGGCCCTACACTACTGCGCACCCTGCCTGTTCATCCTACAGTACAGCGCACTGTGCCAGTTCACCCTACACTACATTGAACCCTGCCGGTTGACCTTACACTACAGCGACCATGCAGATTGACCCTACATTACAGCTCAGATTTTAGGTTGACCCTACATTACAACGCACCGTGCCTTTCGACCCTACATTACAGCGCACCATGCCGGTTAACCCTTCATTACACTGCACCGTGCCGGTTGATGCTACATTACAGCGCACACAGTATAGCTTAAACCTACTTGACTGTGCACCGTACTGGATAACCCTACATTGCAGCGCACCGTGCCGGATGACCCTACATTACGGCACACTGTGTAGGTTGACCCTACACTTCAGTGCACCGTGCAGGTTGACCCTACATTACAGCGCACCGTGCCTGTTAACCCTTCAATACATTGCACGGTACAGGTTTACCCTACATTACAGTGCACAGTGCCTGTTGAACCTACATTACAGTGCACCGTGCCGGTTGACCCTACATTTCAGCGCACCATACCGGTGAACAATTCATTACAGCACATTGTGCAAGTTCACCCTACATTACAGCGCACTGTGCCGGTTGACCCTACATTACAGCGCACCATACCGGTGAACAATTCATTACAGCACATTGTGCAAGTTGACCCTACACTACAGCGCACTGTGCCGGTTGACCCTACATTACAGCGCACTGTGCAGGTTGACCCTACATTATTGTGCACCTTGCCGGTTTACCCTACATTACAGCGCACCATGCAGGTTGATCTTACATTACAGCTCACCGTGCCGGTTGACCCTACATTAAAGCGCACCGTGCAGGTTAGCCATACATTACAGCTCACCGTGCCGGGTGACCTTATATTACAGCACAATGTGCATGTTGATACTACATTACAGCGCACAGTGCCGGTTGACCCTACATTACAGCCCTCTGTGCCAGTTGAATCTGCATTACAGCGCACCGTGCCAGTTAACCCAACATTACAGCTCACCGTGGAGGTTGACCCTACATCACAGCGCACCGTGCCGGTTGACCCTACATTACAGAGCACTGTGCAAGTTGACCCTACACTACAGCGCAACGTGTAGATTGACCCTACATTACAGCGCTCCATGCAGGTTGACCCTACACTACACTGTACCGTGCAGGTTGACTCTACATTTGATCTACCGTGCCTGTTTACCCTACATTATAGAGCACTGTGCAGGTTTACACTACATTACAATAGATAGTGCCGGTTGACCCTACATTACAGTGCACCGTGCCGGTTGACCCTATATTACAGCGCTCAGTGATGGTTGACCTTACATTACAGTGCACTGTGCATGTTGACCCTACATTACCGCTGACGGGTCAGGTTGACCCTACATTACAGCACAACGTCCAGGTTGACCCTACATTACAGCGCACTTTGCCTGTTGACCCTACATCACAGCGCACAGTTTTGGTTGACCCTGCAATACAGCGCACCGTACCAGTTGACCCTACATCACAGAGCACCGTGCATGTTGACCTTACATTACAGAGCACCATGCAGATTGACCTTATATTACAGCGTACCGTGCCAGTTGACCATACATGACAGTGCACCATGCTGGTTGACTACATTACAGTGCACAGTGAAGGTTGACCCTACATTACAGCTCACCGGGCCTCTTGACTCTACATTAGAGTGCACCGCACCGGTTGACCCTACATTACAGCGCACAGTGTCGGTTGACCCTACATTACAGCACACTATGAAGGTTGACCCTACACTACAGCCCACGGTGTAAGTTAACCTTACAGTACAGTGCACTGTGCCCTTTGACCCTACATTACAGCGCACTGTGCCCGTTGACCATACATTACAGCGTACCGTGCCTGTTGACCCTATACCACAGCGCACCGTGTCGGTTGACTCTACACTACAGCGCACCGTGCCTGTTCAACCTACTCTACAGCGCAATGTGCTAGTTCACCCTACACAGTGTACTGTGCCAGTTGACCTTACACTACAGCGACTGTACAGGTTGACCCTACATTACAGCGTACTGTGCCGGTTGACCTTACACTACAGCGACCGTACAGGTTGACCCTACATTACAGCGCACTGTGCCAGTTGACCCTACATTACAGCGCACCGTACCGGTGAATAATTCATTAAAGCACTCTGTGCAAGTTGACCCTACATTACAGCGGACTGTGCCGGTTGACCCTACATTACAGCGCACTGTGCAGGTTGACCCTAAATTACAGAGCACTGTGCATGTTGACCCTACACTACAGCGCAACGTGTAGATTGACCCTACATTACAGCGCTCCATGCAGGTTGACCCTACACTACACTGTACCGTGCAGGTTGACTCTACATTAGAGCTACCGTGCCTGTTAACCCTACATTATAGAGCACTGTGCAGGTTTACACTACATTACAGTGGATAGTGCCGGTTGACCCTACATTACAGTGCACCGTGCCGGTTGACCCCATATTACAGCGCTCAGTGATGGTTGACCTTACATTACAGTGCACTGTGCATGTTGACCCTACATTACCGCTGACGGGTCAGGTTGACCCTACATTACAGCACAACGTCCAGGTTGGCCCTACATTACAGGGCACTTTGCCTGTTGACCCTACATCACAGGGCACAGTTTTGGTTGACCCTGCATTACAGCGCACCGTACCAGTTGACCCTACATCACAGAGCACCGTGCATGTTGACCTTACATTACAGAGCACCATGCAGATTGACCCTATATAACAGCGTACCGTGCCAGTTGACCATACATTACAGCGCACCGTGCTGGTTGACTACATTACAGTGCACAGTGAAGGTTGACCCTACATTACAGCTCACCGGGCCTCTTGACTCTACATTAGAGTGCACCGAGCCGGTTGACCCTACATTACAGCGCACAGCGTCGGTTGACCCTACATTACAGCACACTATGAAGGTTGACCCTACACTACAGCCCACGGTGTAAGTTAACCTTACAGTACAGTGCACTGTGCCCTTTGACCCTACATTACAGCGCACTGTGCCCGTTGACCATACATTACAGCGTACCGTGCCTGTTGACCCTATACCACAGCGCACCGTGTCGGTTGACTCTACACTACAGTGCACCGTGCCTGTTCAACCTACTCTACAGCGCAATGTGCTAGTTCACCCTATACTACAGTGTACTGTGCCAGTTGACCTTACACTACAGCGACTGTACAGGTTGACCCTACATCACAGCGTACTGTGCCGGTTGATCTTACACTACAGCGACCGTACAGGTTGACCCTACATTACAGCGCACTGTGCCAGTTGACCCTACATTACAGCGCACCGTACCGGTGAACAATTCATTACAGCACTTTGTGCAAGTTAACCCTACATTACAGCGGACTGTGCCGGTTGACCCTACATTACAGCGCACTGTGCAGGTTGACCCTACATTACAGAGCACTGTGCATGTTGACCCTACACTACAGCGCAACGTGTAGATTGACCCTATATTACAGCGCTCCATGCAGGTTGACCCTACACTACACTGTACCGTGCAGGTTGACTCTACATTAGAGCTACCGTGCCTGTTAACCCTACATTATAGAGCACTGTGCAGGTTTACACTACATTACAGTGGATAGTGCCGGTTGACCCTACATTACAGTGCACCGTGCCGGTTGACCCTATACTACAGCGCTCAGTGATGGTTGACCCTACATTACCGCTGACGGGTCAGGTTGACCCTACATTACAGCACAACGTCCAGGTTGACCCTACATTACAGCTCACTTTGCCTGTTGACCCTAAATCACAGCGCACAGTTTTGGTTGACCCTGCATTACAGCGCACCGTACCAGTTGACCCTACATCACAGAGCACCGTGCATGTTGACCTTACATTACAGAGCACCATGCAGATTGACCCTACATTACAGCGTACCATGCCAGTTGACCATACATTACAGCGCACCGTGCTGGTTGACTACATTACAGTGCACAGTGAAGGTTGACCCTACATTACAGCTCACCGGGCCTCTTGACCCTACATTACAGCGCAAAGTGTCGGTTGACCCTACATTACAGCACACTATGAAGGTTGACACTACACTACAGCCCACGGTGTAAGTTAACCTTACAGTACAGTGCACTGTGCCCTTTGACCCTACATTACAGCGCACTGTGCCCGTTGACCATACATTACAGCGTACCGTGCCTGTTGACCCTATACCACAGCGCACCGTGTCGGTTGACTCTACACTACAGCGCACCGTGCCTGTTCAACCTACTCTACAGCACAATATGCTAGTTCACCCTACACTACAGTGTACTGTGCCGGTTGACCTTACACTACAGCGACCGTACAGGTTGACCCTACATTACAGCGTACTGTGCCGGTTGACCTTACACTACAGCGACCGTACAGGTTGACCCTACATTACAGCGCACTGTGCCAGTTGACCCTACATTACAGCGCACCGTACCGGTGAAAAATTCATTACAGCACTTTGTGCAAGTTGACCCTACATTACAGCGCACTGTGCCGGTTGACCCTACATTACAGCACACCGTGCCGGTAGACCTTACATTACAGTGCACCGTGCCTGTTGACGCCAAGTTTATTTATTTATTTATTTCTAATAATCATACTTTTACAAAGTAGTATAGATATAACTTTGCAAATTTCAATAACTTCTACAAAAACCCTTCTATAATGACAGATTTGCATATTTAATATGAAATTAACAAGCTAATTCAAATAAGCTTCCTCTGCCTCCTAGGAAAAAAACACAGATAAAAAAAAAAAACACATTTTTTAAGTTTTGAAAAAAAAAAAATATGGAAACCTGTATATCCAAGGCAATAATGCTGAGTAAACAAAATTTGAGTGGTGGAATCTCTCCCTTGTATTAATAATAATAATAATGATAATAATAATAATAATAATAATAATAATAATAATAATAATAATAATAATAATAATAATAATAATAATAATAATTTTGACATGCTCGGCCTAGCGTGTGCTAGAAAGTGACCCACTTCGTAAATATATCTTCAAACATCGAATATGATTTAACCCACACTGAAATCTCATTGGCCACTGCTTACATAACAACCGAACTTAAGTAAGAAGACAATAACATCTTCTTATATGTCGTTAGGACAATTTTTTTCTCCCTATACTTTGTAACGCAAAAAATTCTAGGCCTCACTTCCCTCCGCATTCTCTACATGTATAAACATAATAAAACATTAAATTGCATTACTTCGCACCGTGCCGGTTGACCCTAGATTAGGCTATACCAAAGAAAGGGAGAGAAGGAAAGAAATTGAGAAAAAGGAATAAAAAAGGTTGCAATTAAATTATTTATATACATTCAACCTCTTCTCTATGAAATTTTTGACAGACATTTTTACTTTAAACAGACTACCAACGCTCGTGTCTATGGAGACACTTATCATTGACGCTATTGTTTGCAAACGTTTGAACTTGTAGCCAGTTTTTAACAGTAACAATATTTTGTTTGGTTACAGTACTTCAGTGCTTCCCCTTTACTTTACCTCTATCAATTTGGAAATACGTGAGTTTCCAAAAGCTCTCTTAAAAATATGTTGATCAAAAGACAAAACCATTCCAGTTTCCTCTGCATCACGCAAAATATATCGAATATGGAAAAACATTTGTGATATTTTCTGCTATAAAAACTAAAACTTCTCAGTATTGATAATTAATTACTATTTTTTTTATAATCTTGTTAAACAATGAAATCTTCAAATCACAATAAACTCAATTCCTCCAATATATATATATATATATATATATATATATATATATATATATATATATATATATATATATATATATATATATATATATATCAACAATGATCTATGAAAATCATAGAGAAGTTTCTCAATACAGGAATATATAAGCCGCACAGATTCTGCAACATCTGTTTATCAATATAAAATCCTTGGTATGCACCGGTCTACCACTTAATTGCTTCACAGGTTATTGCAAAGATTTAACAAATGCATTTCCCGTAGGATCTACAATAGGTAACCACTCATTTCATGCATTCACTTTATGGCATAAATTGCCGAGATTACTGTAGATTATGAAAGCACCGGAATCTAATAAAAGCGTGATATATAAAGCAACACGTACTGGCATTTCACTTTGCTTGTAACTGTAACGAGTGGAGAGAGGGTTGTGAACTCAAAGGCAGGATGCAGTCAACTGAGTTGTTTATTAAGGAACACTCTCCTTTATATACAAAACCTCAAGGCAAAAGGACATAACATGTTCGAGAGACAGACAATATTACAGAGCAGAACCGGAGACATGATCATTCAGGTTCTTTTTAGTGCGAGGGAAGAACGCAGATACAAGCATAATATATACAAAATAATTATGTACAATTGTGTGACACACGGTTGGTACATGGCTCCCCCCCTAAAAATGACATACTGTACATGTTAAATAGGGCGCCCAGATCTAGAGAGACGAACTGTAGGCGGGTCATCTGGCAGAAGATAAGCAGGTTTTAGACGATCAATGGAGACCCAGTCTTCTTTGCCCCGAATGTTTAGTAGGAATGCTTTCGGACTGCGTCGGATCACAAGGAAAGGGCCCTTGTAAGGGGGCGTTAGTGGTGGCTTGCTAGTGTCGTTGCGCAGGAAGACGTGCGTTGCAGAGTGCAAGTCCGTTGGTATGTGATGCTTCGCTGGGGGCTTGTAAGTCTGGCGGCACGGAGTAAATTTTCCCACGACGTGACGTATGCGCTGGAGATCATCGGAGGAGGTTGTAGAAGGAAAAAATTCAGCAGGGACGACCAACGGGTCGCCATACACCATTTTGGCTGCCGAGACGTCGAGGGCGTCTTTAGGAGTGGTCCTTAGTCCCAGGAGGAGGACCCAGGGAAGCTGAGTAAACCAGTTGCAATCCTTGCAGCGGGATATCAAAGCTGCTTTGAGGGTGCGATGAAAACGTTCAACCATTCCATTGGCAGCGGGTTGTAGGCCGTTGTCTGATGTAGGGTGATGCCCAGGAGATTCGCTAATGAAGTCCACAATTGAGAGGTGAAAGTGGTTCCCCTGTCAGAAGTAATATGCTCAGGGATACCGAATCTTGAAATCCATCCAGAGAGTAAGGCAGATGTACATGAAGCGGACGTTGCAGTTTCCATGGGAATGGCTTCAGGCCAACGAGTGGAGCGGTCGATGACGGTAAACAGGTAACGATGTCCTTGTGATGGGGGTAGGGGGCCTACAACGTCGACGTGAATGTGTGCGAAACGACGCTGAGGTTGAGGAAAGGTGCCCACTCCTGAATCCATGTGTCGATGTACTTTGGAAGTTTGGCAAGAAGTACAGGCGCGGACCCAATCCTTAGCATCCTTAGAAATGCCGTGCCAAATGAACTTTGCCTTCAGCAGCTGTGCAGTAAAACGGCACGAGGGATGGGAAAGGCCGTGAATGAAATCAAACACCTGTCGACGCATGGGAGCAGGAATCCAAGGTCGCGGTCTACCAGTACTGACGTCACAGAGGAGGGTGGTGTTGGAATCTTCGAGGGGAAAGTCTTCCCAACGGAGGGACGTGCAGGATGTCCTACAAGCTGGATACTCTGGATCCTGTCGTTGGGCTTCAGCCAGGGCGTTGTAATCCAATCCCAGTTGAACGGCAGCCAACATGTTTCTTGACAGGGCATCGGCAACGGGATTCATTTTCCCAGGGACGTATTGGAGGGTGCAATTGTATTCAGCCACGGCGGAGAGATGTTGGCGTTGACGGGCAGACCAAGCGTCAGACTGTCGAGTGAAGGCGTGCACCAGAGGCATGTGGTCTGTGCGAATGACGAAGGGCGTACCTTCTAAGAAATGGCGAAAGTGACGGACAGCCAAGTGCACCGCCTGCAATTCTCGATCGAAGGTAGAATAACCCGATTCTGCCTTGGACAGTTTTCTGCTGAAGAAGGCCAATGGGCGGGGCGAGCCTTTGACCACCTGCTCGAGTACTGCACCAATAGCGACGTCGCTGGCATCGGTGGAGAGAAGGAGAGGGGCGTGTGGGATAGGAAAAGTGAGAGCCGCAGCAGTTGATAGGGCCTTCTTTGCATTGCAGAAGGCTGCTTCTTGAAGGGGACCCCACTTCAGGTCCTTTGGCTTTCCCTTGAGGGAGGCGTAGAGGGGAGCAAGAGTGGCGGCAATGGCTGGCAGAAAACGGTGATAATAGTTGATCATGCACAAGAATTCCTGCAGAGCTTTGACGGTCGAGGGCACGGGGAAGTTCTGAACGGCTGCTACCTTCTCAGGGAGGGGATGGACTCCTTCAGGAGTGATACGGTGCCCTAAGAACGACACTTCGTTGGCGCCAAAAGTACACTTGTCGTACCGGACTACAAGGCCGTTTTGTTGCAGGCGGTCGAGCACGATGCGCAGGTGACGGAGGTGTTCCTCTTTTGAGGAGGAGAACACAAGTATGTCGTCCACATGATATACACAGAAAGGGAGGTCCCCTAAGATGCCATCCATGAGACGTTGAAATGTTGCCCCAGCATTACGAAGGCCAAAACAGGAGTAATTGAAGGTGTATGTACCAAACGGAGTGGTGATGACAGTCTTAGGGATGTCTTCTGGGTTCATAGGCACCTGATAATACCCCTTCAGGAGGTCGAGCGTAGAGAAAACCTTCGCTTTGTGCAGGTAGGAGGTCACGTCGGCAATGTTTGGGAGGGGGTAGTGATCCGGTTCTGTTTGCATGTTCAGGCGCCTGTAATCCCCGCACGGACGGAGGGAGCCGTCTTTCTTCAGAACGATATGTAAGGGTGACGACCATGGGCTAGAGACCTTTTGGCAAAGGCCCATTTCCTCCATTTCGGCGAACGTCTGTTTGGCGGCTGCCAATCGTTCCGGTGCCAGACGTCTGAATTTTGCAAAGACTGGAGGTTCCGTCGTCTTGATATGGTGATAAATACCGTGCTTGGCAGGAACCGTGGGCGTTTGGCGAAGTTCTGGACGGAAAACTTCCGGGTACGACGTGAGGAGGTGGGCGTAGGCATCCGTGGGTGTGCTGATGTGGAGAGCGAGGTTAGAGGGGGCGGGTTGAAGAGGTGTCGACAAGTACGAGTCTGCGTTAACTAATCGTCGGTGGGCGACATCGACCAGAAGGTGGAAATGAGGGAGGAAATCCGCACCGAGGATGAGCATTGTGACGTCAGCAACGAGAAACTTCCAATTGAATTTACCGTTTCCGAACGATAATGTGAGGTTCTCGTAACCGTAGGTGGGTATCGCAGATCCGTTGGCAGCTACTAAGCGGACGTCGGCAGATGTAGACAGACTACGTCGTGCCTTGAAGAGTTTCCTTGGCAAAAGAGAGCGACAAGCACCCGTGTCTACCAAAAATCGCACACCCGTTCCTGCATCCTGTAAAAAGAAAAGATTAGAAACATGGGAGGCCACCGCCACAAGCGATGGCCTACTTACCCTTTTTTTGGCTACTGACAATCCTTGGCACATTTCTTCGCGGTTGCCCCGAATCTGAAGTGGTAGTAGCAAAACTGCGGCGGATGGGAGGTAGTAAGTGGCTGTAGAAGTTGTTCGTTGGGGCGCGAGCGATTGGTGGGTGGTGGGAGGCTTTTTGTCGCCGCTTCGGCACATCACGGGGTAGGCGTGTATGTCCTACGGCATTCATGTCAGCTTCGGTTGACGTTGGATAGGCATCCTCGTCGTCAGGGGTGGAGGCGTTGATGGAGGTCTTGAAGTGGCTGTCCATAAGGGCGTCGGCTTTGGTCATCAAGTCCTTTATGGGTAAACTATCGACATCGGGTATGGCAGCGCGTACAGGTTCGGGTGAATGGCGTATCCAAAGGGCACGAAGTAGGTTCACCTCACGAGGAGAGCCGTCTGCGGCAGGTTGAAGGCGAGCGATACTGGTCATCTCACTGAGGGTAAGCGAAGCCCTTTGGTCCCCCAATGGTTGTTGCGAGAGCTGAAAAAGCTTTGCTATACGGGCGGCTGGCGACGGCGAGTACAACTGCAGAAGGTATGTTTTGAGTGCGTCATATGCTATTGGGGTGTCTCCTTGTTCACAAAGCCAGTCGGATATTTCTGGGAAGGTGTCCTCGGGTATCGCCGCGAGAACATAATCCGCTTTGGTGGTTGAGCGAGTCACGCCCCTGATACGAAACTGGACTTCTGCGCGCTGAAACCAAGCAAACGCCTCTCCGCTGGCAAACGATGAAAGTTTGAATGGAGCGGCCGCAGCACCAACTGCCGTAGAGTCCGTCATAGTACCAACGATTTAGGGGTGAGGGGGTGGGGGTGGAAGGCGGTGGGAGCGAGTCGACTTCTGGGGTCACCAATGTGACGAGTGGAGAGAGGGTTGTGAACTCAAAGGCAGGATGCAATCAACTGAGTTGTTTATTAAGGAACACTCTCCTTTATATACAAAACCTCAAGGCAACAGGACATAACATGTTCGAGAGACAGACAATATTACAGAGCAAAACCGGAGACATGATCATTCAGGTTCTTTTTAGTGCGAGGGAAGAGCGCAGATACAAGCATAATATATACAAAATAATTATGTACAATTGTGTGACACCCGGTTGGTACATAACCATTAATGGAAGTCTCTCATTGTCGAAAGGCAAGTTTGTTAATAACCTTTGGTATAAAGCTATGTGGAGACACTAACCAATTTTTTTTTCACTTGCCAAATCTCAAGTTAAAGCATCAATTGACTATGTACACCAATATTTGAGATTGAAAACCTCCCGCACTTATTTTAACGAGTAGCAAAACTGTCTAAGGAATGAATAACTTGCACATGTCCATACCTCTGAAAAATGTAAGCAGGAATTGACCAATCATCCATGTTAGCTGACACTACTTAGAAATCCGCTCTTTTATTCTCTTTTCTGGGCTCCCATGTATTAATGACAATAACAATGTATTCAGTACAAGTTTCAAATCTTTGGTTTGCAAGAATTGGTAAATATGGCTTTTTGCTACCTACGTGCATAAAATTCGAAACATTTCTGGTATCTGGAATGAAGTTTAAACATTGATTTTGAACGTGAACTTTACTTTTCGTAATTCTGTCGATAACCTCCTGCTCCCTTTATGTTGAATTTTGAACAGAATCGTTTATATTCCAGATTCCGACCACACTTTTCATGGAAAAAAATTTTCATTGTATTCATCGCCAAACTTCAAAATGACTCCCAAAACCTACGACTGAGGTGTCACAACTTAATAATAAATTTTCCTACACCAGAGGTATTACAATATAGTGATTAATGGCGTAAATCTGAGGCGTCACAATATAGTGGTAAATTTACTACGTCTGAGGCTCTACATTATAGTGATAAATTGTCTACATCTGAGGCTTCGCAATATTACCTACATCTGAGGCGTCACAATATAGTGATAAACTGCCTACATCTGAGAGGTCACAATATAGTAATAGATTAAATACGTCTGATGCACATATGGAGTCAAAGGAATGACAGTGTCCATTAAATAAAAGGATGAATTTCCGCGTCAAAACGTGATCTCAACCAGAGCATCTACTGATATATCCACATTAGGTTCCCAACTAGCTTTGTCTAATATGTAAAAATACAGAAATACTGTACCGTTTTCATTTTAACAATATCCCCGACGCCAAATTTCGTGGAAATTATTTAACAAACTATTCTAGCCAAAACATTCTCGTGGAAATAGAGTTTTTGTTATTTCAGAATGTTTGGCATCTAAACAAGGTCTCAAAAGACATATTTTACCCTTAAAGTTACGAAATTTGCCAAATACAATTTTGAGTCAAACCCAACTACTCTTATCTGTATATAAATACGAATCTAGAGAATGCTTTTAAAGAAAATAGCTTGCATCCAATGACCCATTAAAACAACCATTCGCAGCTATGCCATCATCTAAAAATACTACAATCTTCACTTCCTTAGATCTCAAATATATAACAGGCTCTTTTAAGAACTTCTGGTAAAGATGTACCTCCGCTATAAAAAATATGGAAAGATAATCCATATATAAAAACAATAATTTTTTCTTCAATGAGAAACAGAGATTGTCGATGTTTTGATAAATTTCTATGCGATAAGCAGACTAGATCAAAAGTAAATATCAAATCCTCAATCTTTAACATTTCTTAGGCTGTACAAGCATCTTTGTTTCGAAACTTAAATCTGTGAAAATGGAGATTAACAAGCTTGTAATCAAGAACCAGTCTTTACTTACCATTTCCATTCTTGGCCACCGTCAAAGGAATTAATTCTTTGTTTCTCAGATACCAGTGTCACCCATTCTCTTTCTATCAAACTAAATTTGTGATAAATTCCGATTTATCCCTCACTGACCTATTGTTACCCAATCCAATAAGCATAGTAACTGTTTTGAATGGAATTTTGTAATCGACCTTTTAGACGTCAAAAACTATCTTACCAGACCCAGTTTAATTCCGTTCATTGTATTGTGAATAAGAACGACCAGCAGGCGATTTAAAAAACAAAGCTCCAATTTTCTTGTACCAACTGCAAGGTATACAAAATAACAGATAAACTTTCACTTAACTTTTTGACGTCTTTCTTGGTACATTCCAGGCTCCTATGTCCCTTCTCGGCCTTAATTGAGCTCTAGAACTCTTCCATCAAAGTTGATATGAATCCACTGGCTTTTCCTCGATCTATAACTAGCTTGATACTTTCGGCAATGTTGCTCTTTGCGGAATGACTCATTTCTACAACAGTTTTAGATGTTCCTTGTCCTCCAAGTTGACAAACAATAGCACCTTATGCTTGCATGCTTACATTTTCGTATCAGTTTCTTCAAAATAACGAGATGCTCATTCAAATGGTTTTCTACGTATCTTACTCTACTGAGGTGCAGATACTTGTTGAATGCTCTGTTGGAAATCGGATAATAGATTGTCCATCACTTTCTGAGACGGTTTCATCATTCTGATTGTTTACGTGAAAACACTATTCACACCAGAAACTGTAATTTAGTCCTGCCTGGCGTCCAGCTGATACATTCGACTTGCTCGGGATAGCGTGCACTAGAAAAATGACCACTTGGTAAATACCTTTTCAAACATCGAATATGTTTTACCCCACACTGAAATCTCATTGGCCACGTCCTACATAACAACCGAACCTAAGTAATAAAACACTAACATCTGTTTACATGTCATTAGAACAATTATTTTTCGCTGTACTTCGTACCCCGAAAAAATTCTAATATCCCAAGGTCTCTTAAGTACACTCAAAACAAAACAGGGTAATTATTATTAAAAACTATCCAAACAACTTCTCACTTCGATTTATTAACAGGATACGAGCCAGTATGAAATAAACTTTAGTGATTGAAATAATACAGTCTTTACAAAATTATATATATTCTATGAAAATTAAAACAATTTGAAACAATTTACATAAAAAGAATAAATCAGTCGAAATATTAAGTCTGAACAAAACTTAGATTAAGAAAAAAATGTTGCGATTTGAAAATTATATAATCACGTGACTTGAAATGTTAAATCTGAATAAAACCTTAGACTAAGACAAAAGAAGTAATTACACTGCAATGTTGACACTCTAAACTTACATTAAGGTAACTGATAAACTCACAAAACTCTCATATTTTCTTAAATCTCGCTGGGCCAGTTACAAAGATTTACACAATGCCAACACTCACCATAACCCAATAAATTTGAAATTTCTGGCAATTTTTACAGTAAAGGTTTAACTTACTACACACGATATACGCTGGGGTGTAAAATCACTTTGGAGAGGACACACTATAGGTACTAGAGAGAGAGGGAGGCACTTTTGGCTCTTTTACAGGACGGCTATTTCTCTTCTGCTGCTATGGAGCCCTGGGGCGCCTATATATGAATTTAGTAACTTCCAGAATATACCAGGTCTGAGATCTGGAAGATAAGGGGTTGGCTTAAGAGTGTAAGGCTGCCAATGATCACTCTTTCGGACGCATACCAACGCAACAGCGAGGCGACTCTCTCTCAGCTAGCTCCGCCCACCTTTGTCCTCGAAAATATAAAAAAGATCAAATCTAACACTAGGGTTTTCGAGAATTATATATATATATATATATATATATATATATATGTGTGTGTATATATATATATATTATATATAAATACATATATATATATATATATATATATATATATATATATATATATATATAAATTTACATATATATATATATATATATATATATATATATATATATATATATATATATATATATATATACATATACATACATATATATATAAATATATATATATATATATATGTATATATCTATATATATATATATATATATATATATATATATATATATATATATATATATGTATATATATATATATATATATATATAAATTTACATATATATATATATATACATATATATATATATATATATATATATATATATATATATATATATATATATATATATATATATATATATATATATATATATGCATACATGTATATATATATATATATATATATATATATATATATATATATATATATATATATATATATATATGTATGTACATATATATATATATATATATATATATGATAAATTTTGCACATTTTTACGTGTTTTTCATATTCAAATAAGCCATATATATTTTTGATATATTAATGTCTGGATTCTCTTAACGACCTCGGGATCAGAGCCCCAGGCGAAATCACACAAAGACAAGAGCTTGGCTCCGGCCGGGAATCAAACCCTGGTCGGCAAACTTATATAGACAGTGACTAACCCACTTGGCCACGAAGTCACTGTCTATATAAGCTTGCCGACCAGGGTTCGATTCCCGGCCGGAGCCAAGCTCTTGTCTTTGTGTGATTTCGCCTGGGGCTCTGATCCCGAGGTCGTTAAGAGAATCCAGACATTAATATATCAAAAATATATATGGCTTATTTGAATATATATATATATATATATATATATATATATATATATATATATATATATATACATACATACATATAAGTTGGATTCATCGTTATAAAACTGAACAGGTGAATTATTGATAGCGGCAATAAAAGCTAGGTTTTTACTTTACCGTATATTTAGATTACATCTATTCTGTATGATTAAAAACATCGGGGAGAGAGAGAGAGAGAGAGAGAGAGAGAGAGAGAGAGAGAGAGAGAGAGAGAGAGAGAGAGAGAGAGAAGGTAAGAAATCGAAGGAAAAGATTAAACGAAAAACCACCACTAATAATAATAATAATAATAATAATAATAATAATAATAATAATAATAATAATAATAATAATAATAATAATAGTAATTACCTCTATTATTATTATTATTAATATTATTATTATTATTATTTTTATTATTATTATTATTATTATTATTATTATTATTATTATTATTATTATTATTATTATTATTATTATTATTATTATTATGAATTACATCAATTCATAATATTCTTCTCTTAATATAGTTGCCTCTTCTCTTTCTTCAATTTTCATTGTTTTTTCCCCCTTCTTGTCTTATTCTTACTTTTTGGTTTTCGTTTTTTTCATCTATCAAATTTCTTTTAATAATAAATATTCTAATTTTCTCTCTATCTCTCTACTTCTCCACGTTACTTTTAGTTTTCTTCTTTCTTCTATCTCTTTCTATTCATTTTCATCCCATGGTCGTCTTTTTTTATTTCAAAATCATAGGCTATATGTTTTTGGTTGGTACAAGAAAATTAATTTTTATTTTTTAATGCCACTCGAATATGAAATCAGTTAAGAAGCTGGCTTCTCAGATGTATAAGGGACTTATAAAAATAAGCAAATGAGGTATAACCATTATAAATTTTTTTTTTTTTTTTGGTGGTCAAGAAATCTTAAAGATATTTCAAAAGTTTTCTGTGGCAGGCAAAATTAAATTCCATTTAGGTATTTCTTATTGCACACTTATTTATGTAATATTTCTAAATATATCATTATATACTAATAATAATGTATCAGCTTTTTTTAATGATAACAATTAAAAACGCTTAAGAGAAGTATTCTAAATATAACAATAAAAAAAATTAACTACCAAAATCATATGACTATATACATATAGCCCCATGTTATTTCTGACTACATAATCTATGAAATGGTTCCTATAAGTAATTCAACGAAATTATGTTTTAGGATTTATTAAGCTACCTAAATAAGAAATACTGCAAAGGTCTTTCATCAACACAAGTATTGTTTCTCATGAAAATTGAGAGAAAATCACAGTTAAACAATTAAAGTTCATCTCCGATGAGGCTCTTCAGCTGATCATAATCGCAATCTCTTCCCTGTTCGGTCTTGATCAGTCTGTTGGAGTCGACTCCTATGTCGTCAAAGGCTGCCTTGCATTTGTTGATGTATTTGTCGTGAGAATCAGGAGATCGGGTGAAGAAGAAGGCGAAGTCGGAATGATGACCGTAGTTGTGGTCCATGCAGGAGTACATGCACGCGTAGTTTTTGTAGTCGGTGTCCAGGATTACCAGGGGTGCTGGGAAAGCTGTTGGGGAAAATAAATGAAGAATATAAGTTTGAAGGCCAATCATGAATGGCAGAGGCAAGGGACAGTGACATTGCCCCAGCAAGAGGACAATGCCCTAGAGACTGATCATATATAAATATGATTTGTGCCCAAGCCCGCTCACTACTCAAGCTCTGACTAAGGAGGGACGGTCAATGGCTACTGATGAATCAGTGGGTAGACATATAGGTTCCCACAAACGCCCAATGCTTAACTCACAATGATGGAGAGGTTACAGTGGCCAAATGAACTAACAACTTTGAGCTGGGCTCAAACACCAGTCTGGCGATCACCAGGCAAGGACGTTCCCATTCAAAATAATATCTAAAGTTTTTATCAACAAAAACTATTTCATCACGAATAGTGTGAAACTTGAATCTTAAACACAAAAGCAAAAGGCTGGATACTCACAGTTTTCGAGGTTGATCATGAGATGAGGGTCTCCGAGGGGCATAGGAACGATCTTTCCGGCTCTCTTGAGTCGATTTCCTCGGGAGGTGATACCAACGGCCTTGACGTCGAATCCTTTACCGTCTGGAGGAGAAAAAAGTTACGGGATTTTCAAGAAGTAAAGGAAAATGCTTCAAAATCTAGGAAAGTTCTTGACAAGTTGAAGGCTGAAGTAGAAATATTAATCACACAGTAAATGTACCATGCCAAATTAGAAGGATATAACATTTTCATAGCAGTTGTCAGTGAGAAACATATGTCGCATAGAATATCGCAAAGTTGAAAGGTTTTTACTCACTGTAATCATACTGAATTCGAACACATTTGTTCAGCAGCTGATAAGGATTCGACGAGATGGCTTGCTGATACCAGACGCCTCCGAACTGAAAATAAAGTTATGAGATGTGAATAAGAAGAAAAAAGTTGTCATCCTTCTCTCTCTCTCTCTCTCTCTCTCTCTCTCTCTCTCTCTCTCTCTCTCTCTCTCTCTCTCTCTCTCTCTCTCTCTCTCTCTCTCGTGTACAAAAAATGCCAGTTGACTTGACCAAGCAAACAATTCTCATCCTACTTACGCTGGCGTGCTTGGGCAGCTGTTGTTCCCAAAGACTCTGTTCGTCCACCGCCGGACAATTCCCTTTGGTGACGAAGTCCGGGATATCATCTGCTATCACGGCCGCCGCAACCGCCAGCAGGAGGACCTTTGAGAACATCTTCCTCTGACGAATATCAGCTGCGATATAAGGTGAGGGAAGACCATCGATCTCTTAAATAGCCATCTGGGTCTCTTCACGTCGAGCAGATTGCAGTATCTATTCTTTTCATTTATTTTTATTATCAGAGTATGAAATTTTTCTCCAAAACATTAAAAATTACAATAGAATTAATTCTACACGAGAGTTATTAAAATATAATAAATAAAAAAGAGGATGGAATTTGCAGAAAACTCCCCTTACTTAAAGCTCCGCCCATTTGTGAAATCCATGTC
>NC_090727.1:191640460-191647960 GCF_036898095.1 Palaemon carinicauda
CCCCACACACGCTTCCCCCCACACACAGGACAGCGTAACACTTTATTCAATTCAGGCAAAATATGGTTGCCTAATCTGAAAGTCTTGCTTAATATGCAGATTAGGCACGCATTTTGCACAATATAAATATTAGGCAAACTGTTTGCTTAAAGTACACATTAGGCAATTATTAACATTGAGCGTAACATATATATATATATATATATATATATATATATATATATATATATATATATATATATATATATATATATATACACATATATATATTGATTTTTCATGAGGGCGTCGCATTATGGAAAACAGTGCATACAGTATTGTGTAAGTTTTTTACCAGTAGAGTTCATTCCCCATTCAACAGTTAAGTCGTGAATGATTCTGCAACTATACACACGAACCTGCACAAACATTTAAATACATGAAAATATCATAAAACATGTAATCTCTAGCTTCAAATATAAGCAATCATGATGAGTGGACTACGTTGATGAAATATTAAAATCAATTCATCTCCTGACACGTAGCATATCGTGATCAAGTCACCATACATAGATCAAGTAATATCTCAAGAGATCATGGCCTTGAACGTAACGCAAGTCATGTTTTTGAAAATCGAAATCTGTATCAGAGTAATAGTTGAAGCCCTTATCTGCATTTACTAAACTAAATCTATTCAGGAGAACTTAATGACTCTACATTTACCTTCAAAATGAATCATCACGACTACACCGTTCTCATTTATAGGTAAATCTGGTATTTGATCTGTTTCGTGGTTCTTTATGTGGCGACAGATGAGACAATGAAAAGGTCGGTCTAAAAAGCTTTAATGATACAGCATTATTGATCTGATAGAACCAACTGATGGCAATGTGATTAAGGAATAATTAGAAATTGATGACTCGAAAATTAATTGGAATTACCTTGCATTTCTGTGGGGTTTTAAAAAGATCCTAAGACCAATTGGAACGGCGTAAGAACATAAGTGAAACCGAAAACTCTTATATCTAAGAGAGCGGAGTAGTTTAGCTGAATGTTTGCAGTGTTATTGCCTGACTGAATGTTACCTTTAGTGTTGTCTAGATAGAAGCTTAGAGGGCTTTCATGACCTGCATGGGCAAGGTACAGTACAATGTCCTTGTGATAGATCGTATATACATAGGAGCAGCTGCCTGTCTCCCTCTTCTCAGACTAGGTCAGGGCAAGGCAGGGATAAGCAATGACTGGGGATGACTCAGAAGGTAGACTTGTCATTATTATTATTATTATTATTATTATTATTATTATCATTATTATTATTACTTGCTGAGCTAAAACCCTAGTTCCAAAAGAGAGATGCTATAAGCTCAAAGGCTCCAACAGGGAAAATAGCCCAGTGAGGAAAGGAAATAAAAAAGAAATTATACTACAAGCGAAGAGATAAACAATTAAAACAAATTATTTTAAGAACATGAACAACATTAACATAAATAATTCATATATAAAGTATCAAAACTTCAAAAAAAGAAAAAAAAACAAGAAGGAAAGAAATAACATAGAATAGTCTGCCTGTGTACCCTCAAGCAAGAGAACTCTAACAGTGGAAAACCATGGTATAGGGGCTATGGAACTGCCAAGACTAAGAGAACAATGGTTTGATTTTGAAGTGTTCTTCTCCTAGAAGAGTTGCTTATCATAGCTAAAGAGTCTCTTCTACCAGTATCAAGAGGAAAGTAGCCACTGAAGAATTACAGTGCGGTAGTTAACGTCATGAACGAAGAAGAACTGTTTGGTAATCTCAGTGTTGTCACGCGTATGAGGACAGAAGAGAATATGTAAGGAATAGGCCAAACTATTTGGTGTATTTGTAGATAAAAGGAAAATTAGCCCGTAACCAGAGAGAAGGATCCAATGTAGTACTGTCTAAGTCTCTAGCGGTTGTAACGCAACGAGTGGCTGGTGCCCTGGCCAACCTACTACCTCCTCAAAGCCCGCCCCCCCCCCACCCCTTTTCCCCAAAATTGGTAAGGTTACAGACACTACTAGAACATGCCTGATTTGAGATTGAGGGATAGAGACATTTCCAATAGGCTGTGGCATTTCTTAGCTGGATGATGGTAATGTCATTGTATCGCCATATAATTACAGTGAAATTTATTAGATAAGTGATGGCTGTCAGTGAATGTAGGAATTGATTTGCACTCTTAGAGATTTTAAGAGACGAAGAACAGACAATTAGTGAACAATGGTGGGATATTAAGAACATATATCAATCGGTTGGTAGCGAAGTTTTGGACATGCAGTTTTCAAGGAGAAAACCATGGATATCAAATGATACTTGGGATGCTATAAAAAGGAGACAAAGACAGAAATTGATTGTTGAAAGTTTTTGAGAAAGTAATGAAAATTACAAGGTAGAGCATGCTAAGTAATCCAGTTTTGATAGTGAGGTCAAAAGAAAAGTCATGAATGACTGGAGAAAATATTTAGACAGAAAAGCAAATGAAGCTAACAAAGCTATGAATTCAGGGATTGGTTTTGGTTTAAGAATTGCTTTTAGAGTTACCAATGAAATTCCGACTGGACAAAGAAGAAGAAGCATATACCCATCGAAAAGACAGACGGATCTGTTATAAAAACAGATTATTAAGAAACACCGCTGAATGGAACAGTTTAGTAAGGTCTGAAGGGAATACTGTAATTTGATTGATATACCTGCAGCTGAGCAAGACCTTGATGTTCCCATGAATGAATTCGGTGTTTTTGAATTCGAAGCTATCATTGAAAAACTAAAGTTATGGAAAGCCCCTGGATACAATGGAATAACTTCTGAGATGATTTTAGCCTCTGTACTAGGGTCTGCCACTGTCTTGGATTAGAGTTCTCTTGCTTGAGGGTACATCCGGGCACTCTTTTCTATCTAATTTGTCTTCCTCTTGTTTTTTTATTTTTTTAAGTTTTATAGTTTATATAGGAAATATCTATTTTAATGTTACTCTTCTTAAAATCAAATATTTTTCCGTTTCCTTTCCTCACTGGGTTATTTTCCCTGTTGGAGCACCTAGGCTTATAGAATCCTGCTTTTCCAACTAGAGTTGTAGCTTAGCAAATAATAATAATAATAATAATAATAATAATAATAATAATAATAATAATCCTCATCATCTCCTCCTACGCCTATTGACACAAAGGGCCGCAAGAGGATTCATTGGGTAGATACATCAAAGGATAGCCAGTTCCTTGTGATGTGCAGTGCCTATCTAAGTAAGGCAAATGATTCCTACCATTTAATACCTAACTAAACTCACATCACTTGGATGCCAAGCTGATTGACGGCGGTGTATTGCCTAGTTGGAGAATGACACTGCCACTAACTAACTAGTATTGTTAGGCTAAATGATGGAGATAGTATTGCCCATCTTCATTCATGATATAAATATTGCCATACTAGTTTCACAGCAGTAGTATTACATAGATTAACCAATGGCAGTTACGCCATGTAGCTGAATTAAGGCAGTGGCATCGTTTGGATGAATGAAAACAGTGATATCGCCTAGCTGAATTAAAGCAAAGTCATTACCTAGCTGAATGATGACAATGGAAGATTTTAGAGGAATAGCAACAATGGTACTACCTAACTGAATTACAGCTGTGGTATTGATTCGTTGAATTAATGGCAATGGTAAATTCTAGATTAATTTACGGCAAGAATACTGCCCTAATTTATGGTAGTGATTTTGCCAAGGTAAATTCACGACAGAAGTATTGCCCAGCTGAATGTATAGTAGAGGAATTTCCTATATGAATTCAAGACAGTGATATTGCTTCACCGAGTTCACGGCAGTAGAATTACCCAGTTGAATTCACAGCATTTGTATTGCCTAGCTGAATTCGTGACAGTTGCATGGCCTACATGAAATCACAGTAGCATTAATACTTTGCCGAATTCATGGTAGCAGTATTGTTTATCTAGAAATTGTCCATATGAATGACTAGTGGTTGCAGCGGTATTGCCTAGTTGAGCGATGGCAGTGGTGTTGTCTGGCCGAATAATGTCAGCAGTATTGCCAAGGTTATTTCACAGAAGTGGTATGGCCTAACTGAGTAATTGTCGTACTTTTGCTTTGCTCAGTATTGCTTAGATATATCCACGGCTACGGTATTGTATATCTGAATTTACGACAGTGGTACTGCCTAGCTGCTGACTAGAAGGTAGTGAGTGCTATTGCCTTGTTAAATTTGCAGCAGTGATATTCTAAAGTTGAATTCATGGGAGTGGCATTGCATAGTAAAATTAACCCCAGTGGTATTTCCTAACTGAATTACTACAGTGGTATTGCATAGAATAATGATTGCAGGGATATTGCATAGTGAGATTTGTGGGAGTAGCATTGTCTGGAGCAGACTACAGAAAAATAGAAAATGAGAAAATAAGAAGAAAAAGACAACAAAAGCAGATATACTTAAATTTATTATTATTATTATTATTATTATTATTATTATTATTATTATTATTATTATTATTATTAATTACGTAAATTTACAGCATTCATCCAATCATTGTATATCTCCTTTCAACTTTCTGAGATTTTACTCTTTTTTTTCTTTCCATATGACACTCGCCCTCCATTGTTTTGAATTTTACTTCTCTATCCTCCTATGTATTTCTTTGCATCTCTCTCTCTCTCTCTCTCTCTCTCTCTCTCTCTCTCTCTCTCTCTCTCTCTCTCTCTCATTTGCATTCTTCCATTTGCTATTTCCTTTTTTTTCATTCTTCATTCTTTTTGTGTAAAACGAAAGTAAAAAATAGTTATAGGAAAAGTATTTAAATATAGCGGTATAAATAATAATAATAATAATAATAATAATAATAATAATAATAATAATAATAATAATAATAATAATAATAATAACTCTCTTTTAATACTATCTTTTTTCTATGAAAGACCATATGTTATCTCTTTCCCATACAATTTAATTAAAAATACATATTTTTGTGTCGTTTGAACTACCTAACAGAATTGTCGCTGCTTACCAGCTCTCTCTCTCTCTCTCTCTCTCTCTCTCTCTCTCTCTCTCTCTCTCTCTCTCTCTCTCTCTCTCTCTCTCTCTCTCTCTTTTAAGCTCTGTAGGTTACTGGAACAGAATTTGTTTGTCAATTTATCCCCAATCACTCATTGCATACTTCATAATCATATACATTATTACATGCTTTATAGCTTATATTGTCATCAACTGTTTCAATTTGGAAAGCCTTAGATGATACCTGTATCGCGGGAAGCTTTTGGCATTTTTGTTTGATTACTTATTCCTATTTTTTTTAATTCCTTTAATGAATATATTTTTTTACTTCTTGAAAAAGTATTTACGACCTTGAGGGTCATAATTTTGTTTATTAATGTACGTTTCCACAAGCTGTGTTGCTACTAAGGATAAACAAAATTCTTGAAATAATTTCCTGAAATTATTTGATTGGCTTTTATTTATTTAGTCACCAGAATTTGAATTGATAATAAATAAAAAAAAAAAAAATCATCGTGTGTCATCTTTTAGGGCTAATCTCTGATGAGGGTCTTCAGCTGATCATAATTACAATGGTTTCCTTGTTCGGTCTTGATTAGTCTACTGGGATCGACTCCTATGTTATCGAGAGCTTCCTTGCATTTATTGATGTATTTGTCGTGAGCATCAGGAGTCCGGGTGAAGAAGAAGGCGAAGTCGGAATGATGCCCGTAGTTGTAGTCCATGCAGGAGTACATGCAGGCGTAGTTGCTGTAGTCGGTGTCCAGGATTACCAGGGGCGCTGGGAATGCTGTTGGAGAAAGGGAATGAGGTATAAGAATTTGGCTGGGGTATTTTTCCCTTCGAAAATTTATTCATAGTTTTAATTTTCGTTCCCTATTTCACCAGGTGGAAATAGGAGAGACTTCTAGATATATTTGTTGAACAAGAGTTGGTGGTAATTAGTAGTTTTTTCAAGAAGAAAAATATAAATAAGTGTATATGGATAAGAGTGGTAGGAAGAATATTGAAGGAATATGTGTTGATAACAAGAAGGATAATTGAAAGATTAAAAAATACACGTGTTTAAGGGTATGGTCACCGATATTACTGATAATATTTTGGTTGATGCAAAATTAATTTTGGCAAAATAAATGGGGAAATAGAATGGGGTAATGTAAAAAAGATGTTATGAAGGTGGAAGAGTTGAGAAAACTAGAGGCCATAATTGAACATCAAAAAAGGTTGGAAGTGGCATTTGACAGGGTGAAAGTGAGGAACTGGTAATCTAGAGGAAGAGGGGAAGTTATTAGAATAAAAGTTTGTTGAGCATGCAAGTCATGTATGTGGTAGAGGGTTTGGTGGAGGTTGCATAAGGAAGAGTAGTAAATGGTGGAAAAAGTGATTGATGATGAAGGTGGAAGGGAAAAGAGAGCATTTGAAGAATGGCTGCAGAGTAATAGTATAGAGATGTATGAAAGATAGAGTGGAAAATGTTGATGTAAAACGGAAAGTGGCTGACGCAAAGAGGGCTTTTGACTGGTGGTAGGGTCAGAGAAAGTTTGGAAAGAAGTGAAGAGAGTAAGGAAGGATGGATCAAGCAATGAAAAGACAGTGAAAAATGAAAATGGTGACCGCTGAGGTAGCGGCAGTTTTGGAGTCAGCATATGAAGCTTCATTTGATGCACCATACCAGTACCAACCAAGTCGGATGAGTCCCTCGTCAGGCAAAAAGGAACAAAGAGAAGAAAATTCTCCCTTTTGTTTAGTTTGCTGTGGGCTACCCCACAATATTGGGAGAAGTGTCGTGGTAGATAGATAGATGAAAAGAGCATAAGATTGGATACTCACAGTTATCGAGGTTAATCATGAGATGAGAGTCGCCGAGGGGCATAGGAGCGATCTTTCCGGTCCTCTTCAGCTGGCTTCCTTCAGGTGTGATACCGACGGCCTTCACGTCAAAACCTTTACCATCTGAGGCACAGGAAAGTTATATAGAGTAAAAGCTTAAGAAGGATGGAAACTGGAAATGCAATTCCCTAATTGAAGGGCATTTTGGAATCGTCAGCTATTATCATTTTTATTATAAGGTTATATGCGGGTGTGGGCGAGTGTATTTATGGGTGGTGTGTGTAGTAAAAAGAAATTCAAATCTATCTTTATATATTATATAATATATATACATATATATAAATAAATGTATCTATATTTGTATATATATATATATATATATATATATATATATATATATATATTCATATATATATATATATATATATATATATATATATATATATATATATATAAATATATATATATATATATATATATATATATATATATATATATGTACATGTATATATACAATAAATATACAGTATATATATATATATATATATATATATATATATATATATATATATATATATATATATACATATATATATATAGTACATATAAATATATATATATATATATATATATGTATATATACATATATATATATTATATATATATATATAT
>NC_090727.1:191652960-191660460 GCF_036898095.1 Palaemon carinicauda
AATTTTAGAAACAATACTTAGGTATCTATTTGATGATATAATAAAAGATAGAGGAATAAAGCTCTGATTTCTTTTATGATGCTCCTAACTGACATTGAGACCGGATGTGTAAGTCACCATGAACCCTGCAAGAACATAGATAAGAACTGTCACTTCATGCACTCTTAACATGTGTCACTTGGTGAATAATTGACCGTTGACAGTACAATGCACGGTGGTACAGAAAACAGAGGTATTGTCCCGTGGTCCTTTGCGTACAGATGGTAATTGACTGTACAGAGAATGGAGAGGAGTCCCAGTATCACTTGGTGTACAAGCAATACATAGTTAAGGTGCTGCCTTTCGTTACTTCTTGCAGTTGACCATTGATGGTAAAGAGAATGGAAGTTTTACCCAGAGGCACTTTGTGTATACCGGGCCAATTACTGCGACGCTTTGCCTGCAGTTGGTCACTAACAAAAAAGAGAACAGAAGAGAGACTCTGTGGCAAGTAGTGCATTGCTGACTACTGACCATACGGAGAGTAGAGAGTAGACCCAGTATCACTTGGTGTATAAATTAAAATTGACAGGACATGACTGGGATGTTCAATTATGTTGCTTCTTGTACAGTTGTTGACCATTGATGGTAAAGAGAATGGAAGTTTTACACTGAGACACTTGGTTTATGTCATAAGTGAAGCTACTCCCATGTCTGTTAACTGCTTAGACCTCGTATACACCAACTCTCCTGGTGTTATAACAAGTAAGGTTGGTTCTCAAGTTGGGACATCTGATCATGCCTTGATTTCATTAGTAGTGGAGACTGAGCAGCCTTTCCCTGATGTATAATACTCATGTAAGATTTATATGAAATCTCAAGCAGACTGGAATGGAATTTTGAGTGATCATTTGGGTTTGAATTGGTCACAATTGTATAGCAGCATTGATCCTGTTATCACTTTGAATGAGAATCTAGTTAACATAATTGATAGGTATATCCCTTCTTATGTGCAAAGGTACTGAGTGAAAGACAAACCATGATTCAATACTGACTGAAAAAATGTTTATTTGGAGAAGCAGGGGCTAATCATCTTTGGAAGAAACATATCAGATTTGACTTGGAATAACTATACTCAACTTAGAGCTTTTGATTAGAGAGTTTATGCTTCAACTGAAAAGGATTAAAATTCAACAATAAAAGAAACCCTTTATGGTATAATCCAGGATCATAAGTGGTGGACTACCCTTAAATCAGCACCCTTTAGTGGAGAGGCAGCAGTTCCTACTTTACTTAAACCATTTGGTTCTGTCACTCACTGTCCAAAGGAAAAGGTAACCCTTTTGACTGATGTGTTTGGCAGTAAGCAGCGTAATGAGTGACTTGATATTCCTCATCCCTGTTTCCCTGAGGCTAAACTAACAAGTTTAGCTTTTCGATCTTGTGAAATTAAAGTTCTCTTGATGGACCTTGATGCTTATGGAGGTGTAGACCCAAATGGTATTTTTCTTTATATTTTATAAAGACTGAAAATTTCTTAGGTTCAAGGTTATCTATTTTGTGTAAGTAAGCAAGAAGAGAAGCTTTTAGCACTTGTTAGAAAATTAGTAATGCTACTCTACTATATATATAAATGTGTTTGTGGTACCTCAAGTCCAACTGATTACCGGCCAATTTTCATAACTCCGATATTATCTAAATCTAAAGTTTTTGAACGTCATTTGGAAAAAGGTGTTAATAGGTTTCTGAGAATAATCATCTGTTCCTTAGTTTGCAATTTGGATTTCGCAAAGGCCTTGGAGCATGTGAAGCCCTTCTTACAATCTCCAGTGGTGTACAGAAATTCCTTTATTGTGATTAGGAAGTTCATATAATTGATCTAGGTTTTAGTGCCTCCTTTAACAGTGTTAATCATGAGACCCTTGTTTTCAAACTCAAACAGTTGGGAGTGGGTAGATAATTTCTTAACATTATTATTGAATTTTTAAGTAATAGATCGTAAAGAGTTTTTGTAGATGGACATAATAGTGAGTATAGGAATGTGATATCTGGTGTTCCTCAGGGTAGTGTTTTTGTCACATTGCTTTTAATACTATATACACATGACATGTGTTTTGGTCTAGAAATCAAGCTCGTTGCAGATGCAGATGATGCTACACTCTTTGCATCAATTCCATCTCCTGAATGTAGATCTGAATAGCTTATATTAATAGAGATATTGCTAGAATTAGTGCATGGTGAAAATTCTGGGGTATGATGTTGAATCTTAATAAAACTCAATGTATGATTGTAAGTAGGTCAAGGACAGTGGCTCTTCAACATCCGGATCTCAGCATTAATAATGTTTTTTTTTTTTTTTTTATTCTGTATGACTTTTATAATTTTAGGTGTGATTCTGAACAGCAAATTTACTTTTGAGAAACACATTAGGTGTGTGTCATCTTCAATCGCACAAAAAAATAGGCTTATTGAGAAAGTCTTTTAAGATTTTTAGTGATCAATCTATTATAAAAAAGTGTTTCAATTATTTCATTCTACCTTGTTTCGATTATTGTTCTCCTGTCTGGTCTTCAGCTGTTGATTCTCATCTTATTTTGTTGGGCAGGAACTTACGGTCTATCAAATTTCTTATTTCTGATCCAGATGTTAATCTCTGGCACTGTCGCTCAATTAATTCGTTATGCATGTTGCATAAGATTTTTCATAATTCTGGTTATCCTTTACATTTAGGTCTTCACGCACAGTTCCATCCTGTTCGTAATACTAGGCCTTCTCCATCCTGATGCTCAATACTACACAAGGTTCTCGAAGTTTTATTCCAGCTGTGACCATGTTGTGGAATGGTCTTCCTAAGTGGGTAGTTGAATGGGTAGAACTTCTAAAGGTCAAATTTATAGCAAATGTTTTTATCTTGAACAGGCAGACTTACGTGTTTTGATAGTTTATATATTAGATATCTACTTTGATGTTACTGTTTTTGAAATATTTATATTGTTCATTATTTCTCATATCGTTTATTCATTTCCTTATTTCCTTTCCTCACTGGGCTATTTTTTCCTGTTGGAGCCCTTGGGCTTATCATCTTTCTTTTCTAACTAGTGTTGTAGCTTAGCTAATAATAATAATAATAATAATAATAATAATAATAATAATAATAATAATTTGGCCACTTACTACGACGTGTTGCATGCAGCTTATCACTAACAGTAGAGAGAACAGAAGAGAGTCCCTGTAGCACTTGGTGCATTGCTGACTACCGTCTGTACGGAAAACAAAGATGATACCCCTTGTAACCTTGTGTACAATTCAGCATTGACCATACAAGTTTTTCATGTATCACTTTGAGTAAGTTTACCACAAAGCATACAGAGACTAAAAGTATTTCCCTGCGTCACCTGATACAGATGCATACTGTCTGTAAAGAGAGCAGAGGGAATATCGTTTGGATTTTGGTGTTCTTATTTAATTATTATTATTATTATTATTATTATTATTATTATTATTATTATTATTATTATTATTATTACTTGCTGAGCTACACCCCTAGTTGGAAAAGTAGGGTGCTATAAGCCCAGTGGCTCCAACAGGGAAAATAGCCCAGTGAGGAAAGGGAATAAGAAAAAATAAAATATTCTAAGAGCAGTAGCAACATTAAAATAAATATTTCCTATATAAACTATAAAAACTTCAGCAAAACAAGAGGAAGAGAAATAAGATAGTATAGTTTGACCGAGTGTACCCTCAAGTAAGAGAACTCTAACCCAAGAGAGTAGAAGACCATGGTACAGAGGCTATGACACTACTAAAGACTAGAGAACAATGGTTTGATTTTGGTGTCCTTCTCCTAGAAGATCTGCTTACCATAGCTAAAGTCTCTTCTACCCTTAACAAGAGGAAAGTGGCAACTGAACAATTATTGTACAGTATTTAACCCATTGAGTGAAGAAGACTAATGTAACTAATGATAACATTCATTGTTCATTAATTGATGTTGAATGTAGCATGGTGGGCTCTCACATTTAGTATTACTGCTCTCACTGTGTATGTGAAAGATGAGGCTAACCAGGCCAATTTTTTATTTGCACACCTTGCTGCATGTGAACATATTACATGATGCTTTAAGGCTCCAGGACCCTTTTAAGGAGAAGTAGTCTGTGAGATCCTACACCACGAGATGTTGATGTCCTAGTTTTTAATGCTAATTCTCAAGATCATACATTCACTAATAAGGGTTTCCAGGTTTGTTAGTGTAATTTTGAATAACTTAAAGTTAACCTAATTCAGTCTTTGTATCTTTCCAGGTCTTTTAATAGTTGTTTTTTAATTGTCTTCATAAAAATTCCTGTAGTAGTCATTCACCAGGTATGAGATAACCAGCCTAAGGCAGCAAAGTTGGTGCTTGATAAAAGTGGCTTATATGATGGTGCATCTTTCCATTCCAGAACCTCTTTATGAGTGGAGTCTAATCTTTCCAGGCGAGACCCCGAATTCCATGAAAGCAGAAAACTTGATAATGTTCCATTTACTTATCGTAGCATCAGGTGTCTGTGCCATGGAGGAGAGTTGAGGTACATATTGCCATGATCATCTTCCTGGCAAAAGCACGCGATTCTTTTTGTATCTCCTCCCATACACCACCCTCAAATATAATGATAGATTATACTAAGCTACTTAGATATTTGAAAAATAACACATCCACCTGTGTATGATTAACGGTGAAATGGATATATTTTCATTTGGACTATCTTGGTGCATTATGAATTTGATTTTTAATATCTCTATCTGCAAAATCTTGTATATCAAAGATTGGGCATCATGCATAAGATGTGTTGCATTGACTCAAGGGGGGTGGGTCGAAAGGGGGAACATCATTAGCATAATGAAGGACACTAGGGGCGTAGGAGCGTTTTTCAGGTGGGGAGGCTAAAGTTTGAAAATACTCTGACGGTAGGTAGGTCAGATGGGTTGATATCAAGTAAAGGAACAGATTCCTGAATTGGACATGTGGACTAGAAATGATCATATATCTCTCATGATAGCTCAATTGGTAAAGTCGATCATGCAAGCATTCTTTAGGCTCAGGGCATAGGATCGAATTATTGCCCAGCCAGAAGCATTTACCATAAATGAATTTCCAGTGGATATACTGTACATTACCAAAAGTACAATTCGATATTAAACATCATTCTAGTTGATGTTTACATACAATATATATATATATGTATATATATACATATACATTTATTTTTTCAAATACAAATACCCCTTCTGTCTTGGGATCTCAAACACATAGGGAAATTTCTTTAATGATAAATATTTTTTCCCGGACACGGACTCGAACCTTTGACTGATAAAGATAAGAATAAACATTTGACTGTTTAGACAAGTCTAACCTTTATTCCCATTTCATCGATTAATCTTCTTAACATCTAACACCCTATCATCTTTGTCAACCTTTCCATCGAATCATAAATGTAAAAAAAAAGAAACCTTTTTTGCAATTTATTGGCAATGATTTACACTGACTTTGAGATCGTTACAGAAGAAAGCGTTCCTATGAAACAAGCTTTTTTATGGAGCAAAACTTTATTTATATTCGCATTAATCCCGGAGATATTATAATAAAGTATGCTTACATTTCCGTCTTTCCAAATTATCATCTTCAACTCTATGCCCAACACTTTCTTCTTCGTCTACTAGCGTGTTTTTCCCATTCGTATGGGGTAAGACGGTTGCCTTCTTTTGAAGGACTTTGCTTTGGCTTTTGGGGTGGACCGTAGTCCCGACCGGCTGCTCAACACCTAATTCCTTAAAAACATCTCGGTCAATATTCGTACCAATAAAAGTAAACATTGATAAGTAATTGTCATATATCTTTAATAGCTTAATGCAACATCCATATTTCACCTATATAAATGAAAATTGGCTCTTCTTGTTATTGGTATACTCCGGCTCTTCTAATTCATTTGCAGAGATCATCAGCATCCCTGTCAATTAGGTGACTCTCTCTCTCTCTCTCTCTCTCTCTCTCTCTCTCTCTCTCTCTCTCTCTCTCTCTATGATCTTTCAGAATCAGCTTTTTTTATATTCACGATTGACATGTCATGACTTAGGAAGGCCATGGCCTTTACTGGTAGGGGATAACGTTATATATATATATATATATATATATATATATATATATATATATATATATATATATATATATATATATATATATACATATATATAGAGACTACCTAATGGATTCTTTTAACTTACATTGAACCAAGAAACATCTACACTGACATGCATACATCTTCTAAGGAATTGATAAGGTTTATTTTATAACTGATTTACTCTCAAGAATGCCCATATTAAGTAAACAAATACATTCGAAGATGACTGACGGAACAGCAATGCGTTTGTGAAGCAAGAAATGTGACCATTTTCTTTTTCATTGTTCGATTTGTCTATGTTGATTACCCTGATTATAAAAAAATCAAATTACACCATAGTCATGAACCTTCTTGCATGTAACTAATACACCTTAAATGATTTGTATATGTAATAAATATTATTTTTCGTTCAAGGAAATTCCATTTCTTCGTCAGCGCTGTCGCAAACTCGGCCCAGTAACCTTAACTACGCTGATGATTGTTACCTTGGTCTCTTGTACAGGGATATGACTTATCATCTATGTGTTCTGATGAAGAAAGGAAATACGTAAACCTTTTATATAAAAACTCACGTTTCTTCCGATAGCATATGAAAAATTTACACCATTTTTTTCTATAACAATATTCATTTTCAATATGGAGACAATCCTTGGAATATTTACCAACTACCAATTTTCAAGCCTCTACCTTCCTAGCACACTTTTTCGACAGACGTGGTCGTCAAATAATTGACTATATTAGTTGGAACAAGGTACCTCTGATGCCATCTATTAGCCGTAAAGTAAAACTCTTTACGATATAAGGGACGGAACAATTGCTATTCTAGAGCTGTTGTTATTCTACGTAGTTTGTACTAGTAATACTTACTATACCATGAAACATGATTAAATGTTTCAAAATTAGATCAAATAAGTGTCTAATTACTTGATAGTTTCACCGATTTCAGAACATGTGGCACTATCTGGCAACCCTCACCCTCATAACCCCCCAAACGTTATTGAACTAACAATTGTTTGTTGTGAAAATAATTTTGTGACATTTATTAGGAAATTTTTATTTTCCTAAGAATTAAGTTGTGGCCAGACAACAATGAACATCAAGTTCACGTGCGTCTGTTTTATAGCAATTTTGTGCCCAAATAACAGCAGGAATGAATTATAAAAATCATTATGAAAGGATGATGGGGATAATTAGCAATTTGGTACTCTACTGGTAAATCCATCTATTAGTCATGAAAAATAAAATGTGTGGAGCGCTTTAATCCTTGCATTCTGGAACCTTCCATGACGTCATTTTGGTTTTTAAATAGCCAAAATAACCTACTTAATTGGAACTGAAAATAATTTATACCTGCCTCATGTTT
>NC_090727.1:191665460-191670460 GCF_036898095.1 Palaemon carinicauda
ATTTACGTGTTGGTCCAATTATTATTATTATTATTATTATTATTATTATCATTATTATCATTATTATTATTATTATTATTATTATTATTATTATTATTATTGCCTCCGCCAAGGAGGTCATGATTTCACCTCTGTCTATTTGTTTGTCACCAACCTAATTAAAAAAGTTACGGGCGAATTTTGACCAACGTACTACAATATATTAAAAACGATGTAATCTGGCCGACTCTCTCTCTCTCTCTCTCTCTCTCTCTCTCTCTCTCTCTCTCTCTCTCTCTCTCTCTCTCTCTCTGAATGTCATTTAGGCCGGTATAACTCATGTATCGTGTAGGGTGGTTTTTTATTATCATTTTACATCGAGCCATATCTGCAAGTACTTTTTCTTTCATCGGTGACTTGAACAAGTAGCTGCTGCTAACGGAAGGAATTGTTTAGCTGCGATTCTCCAATAATTTCTACATGATTTTGCCGATTCATGTTATATATATATATATATATATATATATATATATATATATATATATATATATACTGTACATATATATATATATATATATATATATATATATATATATATATATATATATATATATATATACATACATATATATATATATATATATATATATATATATATATATATATATATTTATATATACATATATATATATATATATATATATATATATATATATATATAGATATATATATATATATATACTGTATATATATATATATATATATATATATATATATTTATATATACATATATATATATATATATATATATATATATATATATATATATAGATATATATATATATATATATATATATATATATATATATATATATATATATATATATACAAATGTGTGTATGTGTGTATTCAGTATTTGCAGTGGATATTCGAAACGTCCAATGATAAAATAGAATGAAATATGGCAACTTAATTTGTAAAATTTTGAAGCTTTCACTAGCAAAAACACCCCTTTGTTTTTTATTCAGGCTTGGAGAGGGCTCTGCCTAATTCATAGTAGTAGTAAGAAGAGCAACACCTTTCCTGTTTTGTCATGGGAACACCAGAGATAGCTTACGAAAGATTTCCCCCGAGTGTCTGCGTTCTTTTGATTCTAACTGTACCAGGGGGGGGGGGGGTTTAGGAGTGTTTTGAGCGGAAAGGAAGGGGCTAAGAATTGAAAAGGCCCTGACGATTGGGGGTCTGCGGGTCCCCCGCCAGAAAGTTTTTTTATGAGGATACGCCCTTCGATGTGATTTTCTGGCATCTGTCAAAAGATTGTAGCAACAACAAAATATTATTTTTGGATAAAATAATTTACGATATTTTTACACAATGACTACAATGAAATACCGGTAAGCCTACTTAATGAATTTGCGGAACACATGCTAACGATGCTGACTCTCTGCTATAAACTCATTCCCAATATCGATGAAGTAAGGGCTATCAGCTTTCTAAGCCTACTATGTTTTACTTACGATATATTATATCTATTATTTGTTTTTGGTTGCAATTTTATTTCTAAATTGTATCGGCTTTTATGTTTTTAATTTTGTCTGATCTATAGTTTACATATAACAAATATCTAATGTTTTAAACTATGATGTTAAGGTATAAAGATAAAACCCTCACAAACAAAGAAGTACTCCATACACTTGATAATACTGCATCGGTCATGAAAATATCAAGGTTTTTCAAATATTTTTCTATTAACAAAACAATATATACATGTATATATATATATATATATATATATATATATATATATATATACATATATATATATATACACACACATATATATATATATATATATATATATATATATATATATATATATATATATATATATATATATATATATATATATATATGTATACATATGATAATTTTGCATATTCGTACGTGATTTTATATATACATTAATATAAGCCATAAATCCCTCTTAATATCGGATTCTCTCTTTTTGGTGTAGTGTCGAGTCACTGGAACCTCAGTTTCTTGGGCCTAAGTCGATTCTCTGGTCGACCAGAAGCTATTATTCATAAGTTGATTCCTAATTTAGTCTCTGATGCTGGGTTAAAGAGAATCCGATATTGAGCGAAATTTATGCCTAATATTAATATGTATATATATATATATATATATATATATATATATATATATATATATATATATATATATATATATATATATATATATATATATATGATAAATTTTGCACATTTTTACGTGTTTTTCATATTCAAATAAGCCATATATATATTTTTGATATATTAATGGATGGATTCTCTTAACGACCTCGGGATCAGAGCCCCAGGCGAAATCACACAAAGACAAGAGCTTGGCTCCGGCCGGGAATCGAACCCTGGTCGGCAAGCTTATATAGACAGTGACTAACCCATTCGGCCAAGAAGAAAGATCTTTCTTCGTGGCCAAATGGGTTAGTCACTGTCTATATAAGCTTGCCGACCAGGGTTCGATTCCCGGCCGGAGCCAAGCTCTTGTCTTTGTGTGATTTCGCCTGGGGCTCTGATCCCGAGGTCGTTAAGAGAATCCAGACATTAATATATCAAAAATATATATATGGCTTATTTGAATATATATATATATATATATATATATATATATATATATATTTTAATATATATGTATATATACACACATACACACACACATATATTTATATATATATATATATATATATATATATATATAGATAGATAGATAGATAGATAGATAGATATATGAATATATTTACAGTATATATATACATATACATATATATACTAATATATGTATATATATATATATATATATATATGTATATATATGTGCATATATATATATATATATATATATATATATATATATTTATATGTGTATATATACATACATACACACACACATATATATATATATATATATATATATATATATATATATATATATATATAGATAGATAGATAGATAGATAGATAGATATATATATATATATATATATATATATATATATATATATATACTGTATATATATATATATATATATATATATATATATATATACTGTATATATATATATATATATATATATATATATATATATATATATATACAGTATATATATATATATATATATATATATATATATATATATATATACAGTATATATATATATATATATATATATATATATATATATATATATATATATGTGTGTGTGTGTGTGTGTGTGTGTCTGTGTGTGTGGCACGACCCTGCCATGGGAAGAATAATATCGCTGTGTTACTCAAAGAGCTGAAATTAATAAATTAGGATATTAGAATTGAGTAAATTAAAGGAATTGGGGAATCTTGTATAGAGTTAAAAGAAGGTCGGGTATTTTGCTTTAGAGGACATGAAAGGAACAACGAAAATGGCGGTGGTTTTTTTGTAACTAAAAATTGTGCAGGTAACATAGTAGAATTTTATTGTATTAAAGATAAAAATGCAGGATCGATAATCAAACTAAATAAAAAATATAAAAGGAAGATTATTCAAAATTATGCACAAACAATAGGGGAAGAAAGAGAAACTTTTTAGGAAGATCTAGAGACATCTTGGAAAAAACATAAAACTATTTACTTTTTTTTTTATTTCTATAGCAAAATAGGTCAAAAGAAGTGAATAGAATCAGCTGTAGGACCAAGGAATGACAGAGGAGACATGCTTGTAGAATTTGCTGACAAAAAATACAACCTAAAAATTACGATATCTTTAATCTTACAAAAATGAACATAGAAAATGGACATGGAGAAGCACATATGTAGAAACGAAAAACGAAATAAATATTATTCTCAGTGAAAAGGTTTATTTAATTTAAGATGTCATAGTGTTAAAAAAGTTAAAAGCAAGTGACTATTGAATTATGAGAAGTAAAATTTGTCTAGATCTTGGAAAAGAAAAAACTAATATTAAGAAAGAAAATAAAACTCCTTTGATAAAAGAAGACTGTGATGAGTTTAGTTTAGCAATACAAAATAGGCACTCATATAATTAGCCTACATGACGAAATGGAAGCAAATAAAGACAACATTGATAGTAATTCAACACAATTTGTATTGAAATCTGCATAAACAAGATCAAGGAATACTATCATAAAACACCAAAAATCTAACAAAGGAAAGATTGGAAATCCAAAACAACTAAGCAACGAAAAACTCAAGATATCTGTAAACACAATCAAAGCAGAATTGAGGAAACACCAAAGAAAGGAAGAAGCATCAAGGTCATGAAAAGACTTGGAAGAATTTGCTTTAACGGATGAAAATGGATAAATCAACAAAAGTAACAAAATAAGTAAAAAAAAAAAATAGAAGGCCATGAAAAGAGACAGATGTCCTAAGAAATTATATTAATAATAGAGGGATGATATTTCATTGTTGTAAATCTCTCTGGTCTTTACACCAAATGTTTGCAAGAATGCTATATACCTTCAGCTTGAAAAAAAAATATATAATTATATTATTTCGTAAGAAATAAGCACAAAAGACCTGAAAAATTACCGCCCAGTAATGTACAAAATATATCAAAAAAATCATATTTCGCAAAATGGAAAGAAAACTATACTTTAATCAACCAAGAGAGCAGGGGCGTTTTAGAAGCGGATATTCAACAACTGATCATATGTATGTAATATTAACCAGCTAAAGATACAGTCACCTGAGCATGACAAACTACTATCTATGGGATTTAACGGAAACCCTAAAAATACATGAATTTAGTGGGAAAATTCTAATTGAGAGAAGGAGTTCGGGCCGCTTCACACGGGTCGAGCGGTTTGAAACTGTGCGGCGACCGTGAGGTTTAGTAATCAATGTTGATCAAGGAGGTCCTTAACATGCTGCGGGAAACAACCGTGCGGCAGAATAACTGGATGGTAGTTTATTTCCAAACCGCCAGCACTGCTAAAGAAGTTTATGGCACCCTTCAGAAGAAAGGAT
>NC_090727.1:191675460-191702960 GCF_036898095.1 Palaemon carinicauda
TCTAAATTGACTTTTAACACCGAATCTTTTTCTCATAGCTAAGGAGAGAAAATCATGAGATGTAGGTTCCGTGTTTTCTGTGATGGAGCGAAGACAGTCGACTTCTGTACTCCCTGAGACAGGGTTGGATCCGGTAGCGGTACGAATTTTAGTCGTAGTTCCAATGCCAGAGGGAACCACACGCTATTTGGCCACTTGTGGGCCACTATTGCTGCTTTACCTTTGAAGGATCTCAGCTTATCGAGAACCAGCAAAAGGAGGTTGTGCAGAGGGAACAGATAAATATTGGACCATCTGTTCAAGTCTAGGGACCTAGCGTCCACTGCCTCCGCTAGCGGATCCTCGTATGGGGACACGTAACAATCTATTTTCTTGTTGTCTTTCGTCGCAAAGAGGTCTATCTGCAGCTCCGGGACTGGGCTCGAGATGAAGGAGAACGATCCTGCGTCAAGGGACCATTCTGACTCTATAGGTGTAAACCTGGATAGAGCGTCCGCTGTCACATTGCGGAACCCTTGAATGTGAACTGCTGACAGGTGCCATTTCTTCCATTCCGCCAAACGGAATATGGCTAACATCACTCGGTTGATTTGAGGTGACCTCGACCCTTGTCGATTCAGGCATCTCACTATCACCTCACTATCTAGAACCAGTCTTATGTGGGTCGAGTGGTGAGGAGATACTTTCTTTAGTGTCAGAAGAACTGCCATGGCTTCTAGAAAGTTGATGTGAAATGACTTGAAAAGATTGGACCAAGCTCCTTGGACGCTCTTCTGATGAGAGTGACCTCCCCAGCCTATAGTTACTGACGGGGGAGGAGGTTGAAGAAGTATTGATCTCTTCAACTGCTTGGCATTAGACCACGGCTTGAGAAGCGTTCGCAGTCGAGTCGGTAGAGGTCTTATTAGATCTCTTCGCGCGTTTGATGCGTATTTTCTCCAGACTCCTGTTGCATCCTTTAGCTGTGCTCTTAGCACTGGGTCTGTTATCGCAGCAAACTGTAGAGAGCCCAGCACTCTCTCCTGTTCGCGTCTTGATTTCCGTTTGGATTTCAATAGTCTCTTGACAGATCCTGCTATTTGTTTCCTCTTCTTCCCAGGAATGGAAAGTCGATGTGACCCCAAATTCCAGTGGATTCCCAACCACTGAAATTTTTGAGCTGGAGAACGTCGAGACTTTTTGATGTTGATCTTGAATCCCAGATGTTCCAGGAACTGGATCACTATCTTAGAAGCTTGCATGCACTCTGTCCTGGATGCTGCCCACACCAGCCAGTCGTCCAAGTAGGATACTACTTGGACCCCCTTTAGGCGTAATTGATGGACGGCTGCGTTCACGAGCTTCATGAAAAACCTTGGGGCTATGTTTAGCCCGAAAGGCATGGCTCTGAAGGCGTAAAGATATCTATGTAACTTGAAGCCTAGGTAGGAGGAAAGGTGACGATTAATTGGAACGTGCCAATAAGCGTCAGACAAGTCTATAGAAACAGCATATGGCCTTCTGGGCAGTAGGGTCCTTATGTGTCGAAGTGTGAGCATTCTGAACTTGTAGTTCACTATGAACTTGTTAAGTGGCGACAAGTCTAGAATGACTGAGTTTTTCTGAGTCCTTCTTTGGAACACAAAACAGCCTTCCTTGGAATTTGATGGACTTAACTTTCCAGATTACTCTTTTGTCTAAGAGCTCTCAGACATATTCTTCCAGAACGGGGGTTGAGTGTTGGAAGAATTGAGGTGGAGGACTGCTCCAGCTCCAACCTAGTCCATTCTTTATTAGGCTGTGGGCCCAGGGATCGAAGGTCCAGCGATCCCTAAATAGCTGTAGTCATCCTCCTACTGGAAGTATCTCACTTCTGCTGTTGTGGACCTGAGGCCTTGCCTCCTTGACCGCATCCTCCCCTGGATCCCATTCCTCTTGAAGGGCGTCTAGAAGAACCTCTGGCTGTTGCTCTAGCTTTCGCACGAAAGGAAAAAGTCTGCCTTACGAAGGCTGGGTTAAAAACTGGCGACTGTGTTGCCACTTGTTGAGGTACCAGCTAGTACGTGGTTGGAGGTTGTGCCACTATCTGAGGCCCCGCGGTCACAGGATGTTGTTGTTGCTGTCAGTAGGGTTTAGCCAGCCGAAAGGATGGCCTAGGCCTTTTTGTCTTCTTCTTGGGTTGGGAACCCTCATCTGGAGAAGACTTTCTCTTAAGATCTAAGCCCCACTTTTTGAGAAGGTTCCTATTTTCTGTGGCAGCCTTGTCTACTACCTCTTTAACCACTTCATTTGGAAAGAGGTCTTTACCCCAGATACGAGAGGATACCAGTCTCCTCAGTTCGTGCCTCACCGCAGCCGAGGCGAACACAAACTCTCTACAGGTTCTCCTAGCTTTAATAAAGCTATAGAGATCCTTCATAACTGTAGCCAGATGGGTTTTGGCCACTACCATGAACATGTCCTGGTTCTTTGGGTCACTTGCCATCGTTTCTAATGTCGTTTGCAACGACATCGTTGCCGCAAGTCTTTCCTTCGTCTCTTGCTCTCTGCGCAAGAGAGCATCCTACAGTTTTGGAAGTTCCTCACCAAACTGACCTTCAGCAATATCAGCTTCCAGCTTCCCGACTGAGAAGGTAAGGTGGACGTCCTTCTAGTCTTCTTGGTCCAAGGACAAGGTCAGAGATAACAGCTTGCACTCCTCCAAGGAGGGGCTTAGTTTCCCTGCCTCCAACGCCTTTAAGGCTGCCTTATATCCCTTTTCCATGAAGGGAAAGGCTCTGGTTGGAGAGGCCACAAAGGAGGGAAGCTTCTTACTCAAGGCTGGCACCTTTGAGTTAGTGAAGCCCCTCTCTTTCATGGAGCCCGCTAGTAACGCCTGTGCTTTACTATGGTCAAGAACTATGACTTCCTTCGGCTCCGTCTCCTCCTTTGAGGCTGGCTCCTTCCTAAGACGGACATAGCTGTCCAGATAAGAATCTTTGTTGGGCCAAAATTCCACTTCTTCCAGGGGAATTGCTCCCAACTTTTCTGATATCACGTTCTTCCCGGTTGTCATTGGCATGTGTTCGGCATACCTTCAAGGATTGGTGTCCGAGCACAAAGGAAGATCCTTCACGTTGAGTCGCTTCTGGGGCCCACGTGATGCTGCAAGTCTACGTATCTCCAGTTTCATTGCAGCTTCCTTCTCATCATTCTTTTTTTGAATTTGTTGGATCCTCTCAACAATAGAAGAAAGAGTCCTTCCCAGTTCATCTGGGATAGCAGACGATGTAGAGGGAACAGGTTCTGGGACCGGAACCGATGTAACCGACACCTCGTCGATTTCTTCCTCTTCTACTTGAGGAGCCTGAGACAGCTCCTCCTCCTGACCTTCTCCTAGAATGTCTTTCTCTGTAGAATCCGACACCTCCGACATCCTATCGTCCAATTGGATGTCTTGAAGGGCGGCCGAGACTTCAGAATCTACCGGATTCTGAACAGTTGGTATCTCCACCTGAGGCTGAGGAATGACTGCATCAACCGATGCTTTAGGGAAAAGGTAGGCCCTCATTTTCTCATTTGGAAGGTAGGGGCCTGAAGTGTTTTTCTGAAAACCCTTCACCCAGGTTCATAACTTTTCCCTGGCAGCATCACTTGACTCCATCGACTTAGGATTGTCAAAAGCCTCGGTAATCAGGGTAGAACATACAGTACAAACCTGAGGGTCCCAATACCGGAGATCACCTCTGGAAGCTGCGCATGCTGCGTGCCTCCTGCAAAACTGATGTTCACAGAAGTACTTACTGCGGACATTGCAAAATACACTCCCGCACTTCGGATGGTCCTCCTGTAAAGAGAAGAAAAATCCATGAGTATCAAGTGAAGGCTTTTCACTTATGTTGAAACATGTAACCTACACAGTAAAACTATAAAAGAAAAAAGGAAAGGCACATACTTGTATTTCCTGCCAAGCTAATTGCTGTAACCTCCCAAAATATTAAAACTAAGGTTAATTCTATTCTAGAATACCTTATGTAATTTCCTAAACGAAAATTTAAGGTGTAGCCCACACCTTGAAATAAAGTTTTAATATATGGGATAGAATGAATACAGAAAGAAATTACTTTCTATATATTGTACGGTCTCAACAAAAGGCTGTACAAGATAAGATTAAGTATGTTGGAAGAACTTTATTGTTACAACAAACTCTGTACTGTAGTTTATTAATGCAGTGTGTACTACACTACAAATATAGAAACCACTGTACATCGCATGTTGCTGTGCCGGCCAGCACGTGCTGGTATTTACCCCCGTATAGTTCAAAGATATACTACCTTTAACTAATAGTCGGCAGGTCACTGGTTCGCAAATGTGTGCCGGCCGGCAATGATTGCTGGCCAGCAGCTGAAAACACTAACATCCGGCTGCCAGCCGCTAATCGTATTGGCCAGCAGATTTCGGGCTGTGTTTCCACTGCCGGCAGGCAAAGTTAGCAATACCCATGCCTGCTGACAGTGGCTAAGAACCAGAGAACTTCCAACTGCCCGGCTGCCGGTTGTTAAACCGGCAGTAGGGGGACAAAACACTTAGTAAGAGAAACAGTATGGATGTAAGGTTATAAGGCGGCATTGCCATATAACCTTCCATCCAGAAAGAGTGAACTTATGGAAGGGGAGAATGTAGCATTCAGGCTTCCAAAGAATCCATAGCCTGCCGGGCTCTACCGGCAGACATGGAAGGGAGACCAAGGGAGGTCTGGGGTTCACTCTGCAAAGAACAAGGGGTCTCTGCCGGCCGACACGTAATTGCCAGCCGGCCGAGAGCTGAGCCGGTCCTCCATCATAACCTATACTAGGTAAGGAAGTAGGACTGCGGCCAAAAGATAATAAAAGAAAGAGAGGTGGGGAAGGGATAAGGGTCCTATAAACTTCGTTCTAGCAAGAGACACACTCAGCAGTTAGGGAAGCTCATCCTAACCTAGAGTTGTCTATGAGGGAGGAAGACTGGCAATACTTGCTATCCTCCTCCTAACCAGAACAAAGTTAGGTGAAGTTATTTTGCCGGGCAACGGAGAAAACTCATTCTCCAGCCAGAGAAAAACAACACAGGACAGTCTGCTAGACCATTAGAGGAAGGAATCATCTCATACAGAATCCTTCAGACGTGGACTAGGGAAGCAAAGCTTCCTGTATCCGCCCCTAACCTAACAAAGGAGACTCATTCTCTATGCTAGGAACAAGCAGACCACAGACTAGACACTGTGATGTTCTGCCCTAACCCAAAAAACCAGTCACTCTGGTTATCAGGTCAGGTCAGGACAGATATATCTTAGTATACCTGAATTATTATACAGATAGAACCGCTAGGATTAAGCCTAAGGCTTACTCAAAGGGAGAGAGGGATTGAACTTAGCATCCGGAGGAGAAAAGAACAATCGGGGATGTGCGAAAGTATACTACTGTACCTAGGATACTAGCCTAGGTGCGGTGAGAATCGATTACCTAATTCACCGAAACTCTCTCGTATACAATCTTGGAAAGAACATTCAGCAATATCTTACATGTATGAAATATTTGCCTATGGCTTAAATAATATAACACTCAGAAAAACTTATATCATGCATGAAAGTACTAGGGGCAGACGCCTAGGCTACTAAGCCTCGCGAAGGGCAAGATCGGTTACCTATATCACCGAACTAAAAACTAACGGCATTATATAAGCATTCCTAGGGGAGCTAAATAGCTAGATTATTAAAGCATAACAAACCGGGAACGTCACTCTAGCTAACTAAATGACCCATAGCGAGCGATAGCATCCAGGATGCCTCCGGTAGGAAACAGCTCTTGTTTACGTTAATATCATTTTTTATTTAATTCAAAACGACAAGAGCTTACATTTATACACAGTAAAGATAATATTCAACTTTCCAGAGGCAGCAGAGGCCGGAGAAGTCATCAAAATGTTGAATTAAATCCAAAATAACAAGAGAACACAGGGAAAACACCGAGTAGTAGAGCTACACGAAAAGGAATAAAGAGGGCGCTACCGCCTTCATCAGATACACACTGGAAACGGAATAGGAGAGATGCCTCATGAGCGGCTCTCTTTTCGTTCTCATTTCAGATTCTTGTCACTGTAACCCCTCGAAGCGTTAATACTGTTCGGGGTGAAGATAGCTATGTGACGTCCTCTGATATTATGCGATATCCCTGTGAGATTATTTAGGGATACTCACTCCAGGAGTTAGAATTCTGGATACCTTAAGGTAAAATTCTCTGGGAATATCAATGTAGTCAGATATACCCTAGGAAGCTACCTTTTAGGAACTTCCCTCACGACGACATGGCCTGAGCCCATATATATATATATATATATATATATATATATATATATATATATATATATATATATATATATATATATATATGTATATATATATATATGTGTGTGTGTGTGTGTGTGCGTGTGTGTGTGTGTGATTGTATTTGTGTATTCAGTATTTGTAGCGGATATTCGACACCTCAAACGATAACACTGAACGAAATATGGCAACTCAATTGGTAACATTAGTATGCTTTTGCTAACAATGACGGCCCTTTACTGTCTTTTATTCGCTATGGTTAGAGAAGGCTCCGCCCATTTCGTAGAAGTACTAAGAACGGCAACCCTTATCTGTTTTGTCATGGCAACACTAGAGATATCTAACGAAAGATTTCTGCTTTGTGTCGGCGTTCTTTTGATTCTTATTGTACCCTTGCACACAAGTATCAGGTGACTTAGTGTTGGAAAAATTCTTTGAATATTTTTGCTCTTCGGAAATATATATTTTACTTTCTACAAAATGTACAGCTTGGTAAAACAGAATTGTATAAAACTCGGTTAAAAGGTAGACGTTATTTGTTCCCTAGCATGTCTCACAGACGTATCCACCCACTTGAATATACTTAACCTGAGCTTACAAGACAAGCAACAATATTTCTCAACTGGGGTTGGATACATTGAAGCTTTCCACAAAAGTGATCTTGCACATTTTTCATCATGCCGTGTTAATGACAGATGGTATAAAGTCAGGCTTTTCATGCTTTGTCAACAAAAGATGAAGCCCATCTCACGAATTACAGAACACATTTAGTCAAGTCTTCTGTTATTTAACAACCCAATGGAAGTTAATGTGGAGGCACAGTTATCAGAACTTCAGCTTGAGTTGTGTGAAGTACAGCCTTATTCAATGTTGCTTACAAAGAAACATGTAAAGCAGGAGAATTTCTCGAAGTATGTTTGCAAGGACAGATTCTCCATGCTGAGAGAGAGAGAGAGAGAGAGACTTTGCCTTTTTGCTGCACTTTAATCTTGCTAGTACTGCACATAATTATGAGCATGCACCTTTCAATTATGAGGCAAGTAGATTCTAAAGCCAGAATCTATTGGAAATGAAAAACTGGATGTGTGTCATGGACCCTTAGGCTTGTCAGTAAGTGACAAGCCTAAAATTGGTATTGATATGGAGGTCGTATGATAGGATGAGAAGCATCACCAACACATTCTTATTAGTTCACAGTAGTTATGGATATATTCATTTTTATTAACAAATCTATTATTATTATTATTATTATTATTATTATTATTATTATTATTATTATTATTATTATTATTATGAATGTGCAGTTTGCAGTAATTGTCATTTGCGATCTAGCAATAGATTCTTGCTACACCCTCCAGTCATCTGCGAGGGAGCACTTAGAGACCATCTGTAAAAAACAGGCAAATCTGAAAGAATTTTCCATTTTATTTAAAAGTAACTATTAATCTAAAATTTGAAATGCAGGAAGTCTACTGAATAATGTCTTGAAACCAAGTTTCCCATTGATTTTTTTTTTTTTTTGTGTTTACGATACTATTTTTTCTATTCCATTTATAAAATTCCCCCTATGTTGTTATTTGCATAAAAATATTTGTGCATATTTAATCTATGTAAATACTGTAACTAGCTCTTAAAATTTGCTTTTCTCGTGATAGTTATTTACACTTAAGATGCTGTAAAATTCTACTTTTCTCTGTTCACTTTGTATATGATTATTATCATTATTTCTTAACGTAAAGAAATTAATTTTTGCAGCTGAAGGATGAGTTAAGGATTAATACCCGAAATCTTCAAGGATATAAGAAGAAGGAAAAAATGTCGCAAATAAGGCCCACGCCGATGAGTTGAATTTCCATTGGAGCCAATCTTTAATAGATGTAATTACTAGTCAGCGAAAAATTTCACTACCTATCCATCTATCCACATATCCAAGCACGCTTCTTTCTATGGGTGTCATTAAAGATTTCGCTTCAACTGAAATATACAAATTAAGATGATGAAAACCCACGTTAATCGAATCTCGGAAGTAGTACACCCAGTGACACGCACATCATATTTTTTTACGATGAATAGATTTTAATGCTCTGGTGAGATTAGGGCATTGGCCTAATGCAACTGCAAGTCATGTATTGGAAAATCAGAATATGTAAGGTAGAAATGCCCAATCTTTACAAGGTGAGCTCCGTACGTGCATTAATTTAACTTCTTTGATCCATAAAACTTGATCGTGCTACATTCGTTTGTAAATTACGGCTACTTTAAAGATTTTTAACATATTAGCGAGCCTGTAGCACGAACTGACTTTCAGGGGATTAGCTTATATTGAGAATTTGATGAATCAGTATCGATTTTGAATGCCTTGGCATGAAGAAAATTCTGATGAGATTTTGAAATGGAAATCCTCAGCTTTATGGGGTTAACAAGTTGTATGTCACAATTATTCCCGTAGAGCCTATTCCTCATACATACGACGTAAAAGGACGCTGAAAGCCAAGGAATCTTTTACCAATAGTTGTTGTCTTGCCAAGCTGAATGATAACAGTGGCATTGCCAAAATGAAGGATTACAGTGGCACTGCCTAGCTGAAGGTCATCAGTGGGGTTGTTTAGAAGAATGATGGCTGTGGCAATAGCGGACTGAATAAAAGGTTGGCTATTGCCTGACTAAAAGATGGATGTTATATTTCCTGTCTAATTTATCACATGGTATTGCTGAGAGTTGTAGTATTGCTCAGCTTGAAGATGACCATGGCTTCGCCTTGCTGAATAAATGACAGAAGTGTTGAGAAGATAAGAGATGGCTGTTGCATTGCTTAGCGTAATGATGACAGTAGTACTTCATTGCTGAATGAGGACTTAAGCATTGTATAGCCGAAGGATGGCAGTAGGATTTCTTAGCAGAAATCTTTTAATACTATTGCCTAGCTGAATAATTACACTTGTATTGCTTAATTGTATGATGGCCATGCCATTTATCAGCTAACTTCTGCCACTAATACTGCTTTGCTGAATGATTATTGCCTTAATGAATAATTGTAGTGGTAATACCTAGATGACTGCTAAACGTAGCATTGCCTTACTGAATAATTGCAGTGGTTTTCTCTTGCTGAATGATGACAATGATATTGACCAGCTCACTACTTCCAGTGGTACTCATTAGCTGCATAGTTATTGTGATATTGCCTAGTTAGTTGATGGATGTAACATAATACTTGTATTTCCATGCTAGATGATGGAAGTTGAACTAGCAAGCTAATGGATGGCAGTGATACTGCCTAACTGAATAATTGCTTAAGTATTTCCTAGTTGAATCGATCCAGTAGTAATGCCCAGTTGAAATATACCTTTAATATTTCTTAGTTGATTAATGTTAACATTATTTCCTAAAATATTGAAGGCTATGATGCTGCTTTGCAGTATTGACTACTTAAATGATGACAATGTTATGGGCTAGATGGTACGTTTTCACTCTACTGTATATTATTATTATATCTACTCAAGATGCACAGGGCAGAAGAAGATGGAGAAGGCTGACTAGAAACAGCGACCCCACATAGAAATGGGAAACCTGAAGGCAAAGAAGAAGAAGAAAAAGAAGAAGAGTGGTATGGCCTAAATCATTAATGGTTGTGATACTACCACGCAGTATGGTGGAGGGGATATTGACTCATCAGATTATGGCTGTGTTTTAACCTGCATTAAGATTTTTTTCGTATTTCCTAATTAAATGATGACTGTGGAATTGCCTATCAGAATTATGACGTTGGTACTTTTTAGCTTTATTATAGCAGTGGTATTACCTTGCATAATGATAGCAGGGACATTTCCCGACTGAAGAATTGCTATAGTATTACCTAGCTGAACAAAAACTTTCATATTGCCTAACAAAATTATGGCAAAATTGATAATAGCCGTGTTACTACTTACCTGTATAATGGCGGTTTAGAAAGATATTTGGCTTCAGGTCTACTCAGTGGAGTTCAATATAATCCATCACATACACCGCCATAGACAGACGGACAGACACACACATTATATATATATATATATATATATATATATATATATATATATATATATATATATATATATATATATATATATATATATATATACACATATATATACATATAATATATATATGTATATATATACATATATATATATATATATATATATATATATATATAAGACACTTTAGTAAGGTTATGAATAGGAAATATGATATACTTGAAGCTGAGGAGGACCTTGATGTACCCAGTAATGAGTTTAGTGTGTTTGAAGTCGAAGCTATCATTAGAAAAGTGAAGATATGAAAAGCCACTGGAGACGGTGGAATAACCGCTGAGATGATATTGGCTGAATGCTTAAAAGACTATTTGTAGAATGTGGCGTGAAGAGGGAAAACCTGAAAAACTGGAGCTAGGATTGCTGGTGAATATGGCAAAAAAAGGGAGATCTTACTGATTGAAATAGTTACAGAAACATTACACTTACGCCCATCGTCATGAAAATATATAGTATGCTCATTGTAAGAGACTAGAAAGAAAGATTGATGAAAAGCTGAGTGATGAACAAGCAGGATTTAGAAAAGGTAGAAATTGTACTGACCAAATTTTCATTTTAAGATATATGGTACAGCAATGTGTAGAATATAGAAATCCACATTTGATGGTATTTGCGTACTATGGAAAAAAATTTGATAGTGTGCACCAGCCAATTTTGTGGAGAGTCTTGCGTTATTATGGAGTTCTTCTCATATGTGAAAATTTGATTAAGTCTGTTCATGAGCATAGCAATTGCAAGGTTAATGTTACTGGAGTCCTATCTAAAGAGTTTCCAGTGAACAGTGAAGTACTCCAAAGAAATATGTTGTCACCTATGTTATTTATCTTCCTCATGGAATGCATAGAACAGTTATTCATAGTGGAAAAGGACTGGACTGGATTAATAACAGGAAATTAATTGATATAGAATATGCTGAAGACGCTGGCCTTATTAACAGAACATCGTAGTACTTGCAAATTTTGCTTACCAGAATGCGTGAAATATTAGACAAGGTTTGGCTCAAGATAGATAGAAAAAAGACAGACATGATGAGGATGGAATAAGCAATGAAAAACGAAATATCATTTGAAAGGAAGGAATTAATGAGATAGAATCGATTAAATATTTAGGATCTATAATCTCTAATAAAGGATCTTTAGAATTTAGGATTAATGAGAGATTGAAAAAAGCAAATCAAACAATGGCTAGGTTAAGAAAAATTTTGAAATCAAATTGCCTAGAAATACATAAAAAAGTCAGGCTATATTTCAGTTTAGTGAAATCAGTATTAGTGTATGGACATGAGTCGTGGTGTGACAATAAAACAATATACAACAGATTTTGTAGATTTTAGAACAAAGCCTTTAGGAGAATATTGGGAGTTGAATGGCAGGATAGGATCAGAAATGAAACAATAAGAGAGATTTCTTGTGTGCCATATGTGGACGAGATCATGGTGAGGGGTAGGTGGCGATGGTTTAGGAATACTCTTAGCACTCCCCAAGAGAGATTGGTTCACCAAACTTTCAAGTTGGCTTCACAAGGAACTAGAAGAGTTATAATCCCCATGCCTACATGGCTGAGTACTATGAAGCGTGAAATAAATGATGAGTGGAGAATTATTGATTTAAAAGCTGTAGATAGGGATGACGCGAAATGTAACCGAGGCCCTTTGCTTTAATAGGCGTCAAAGATGATGAGGATGAGGATTTTATGTATATATATATATATATATATATATATATATATATATATATATATATATATATGTGTGTGTGTGTGTGTGTGTGTGTGTGTGTGTGTGTGCATTTTCACCAACACTCCTTTTTATAATCAACTGGAGTGTTGGTGGAAATGGCAAAAGAAGGAGGCCTAACTGATTGCAGTAATTAGAGACATTGTGGCGGGATGTTGCTGGGACAACCCCCACACCCTGAATCACACTTACTGACAATGGTCTCCACAAAACAAACTTTCCCCTTACGTAATCTACAACCAGACTCTTAGACATAAGGACAAAACAAAACAAAACATAACCTTAAATCTATATTTCTTAAAACTTAAAATAATTAATACAAAAAACCCTTCCACAATCAATTAAACACTTAACATCCACAACCAAAATAATTAGACTTAAAATTAATCTTTAACTTAATAAGTATACCAAAAAACGTAACACCATTCAAATGAAAAAAACCCTAACAACCTTAAAACTAAACTCGACCACAACCAAAATGTATATTATATTTTACGGGACATCGACATTGTCCTCAACACAAAGCCAAGCTGTCTTTTATGGCAAACGGAACTATATGCAGTTCGTCAACTGAACTGAACAGTCAATTAGTGGTCATCATCATCATCGTCGTCATCATTATCATCGTCATCATCATCATCATACACAATCTTTATAAACAGGCCAGGTCATCGACAATCGTTAATCCAAAAAAGCAGTCTAAATATGATCAGTTCCAGGCCAGGTCATCAACAGTAATCCACTTTCAAAAAATTTAGTCACTCCAAAGGAGGAATCACGGCCTGCCAAAAATAAAGAAAGAAAAACACTTACGAACACTTCTAGCTAACTGAACTATCGCACTATAATCAAAGATAAATAATAAATTGTTCCTATCATTCACAATCACGACAAGCAAAGATAAACAAAACTGTACTTACTCAGAAAACCAAAAATCACTTCCTCGCTGGTAAAGAAAAATAATAATTCCAGCGTTCACACAACTGACTCAGGACGCAGTCAATCAAAAAAAGGATTCGCTCCGAAACATTCACCACTGTCGTAACCTAACTAAAAAAAATGTAAACAAACAATCTCATTTAAACCAACAGTCTTTCTCACCACAAACGATCGTTAACTTAACTACTTTCGCTCGCTGACACAATATCTCTCTCTCTCTCTCTCTCTCTCTCTCTCTCTCTCTCTCTCTCTCTCTCTCTCTCTCTCTCTCTCTCTCACACACAGGATTTGGCAAAAAACAAAAATTAAAATAAAACAAAAATAAATCCTCCACATTCCTCCCCCCTTACTTTGCCAAATCCTTCTCACACAACACTTACATTATTTTTTTCATAACCCAGTCGCAGTCGGGAACGGGACCTCTACTCCGAGTAACTGGGCCTCCATATACTCTCTCATTCACTTCTTCCTTATCACAATCTTTCACTACATTAACACTATTCCTATCTAAATCCCTATCATCTAATATATCATGTACAATCCCATCTACCTCGTTCTCGTTTGGCCCTATAATTACACTCATTTCTGTAAACAGTTCATCCATTTCATCAAAAACATTCATAACTTTAGCAAAAGATTCATTCATGCTACTTATCATTCTCCTGTCTCTCATTCTTGCGTTATTCATTTTTTCTTTTACATCATCTAACGAAAAGCCACGCACACTATAAGTATCATTCATACTCAGCCACGTTTCATCTGTATTCATACATTTATCCTCCACACTCGCTTGTACATTTACACCCTTGTCATACTTATTCGTATTCTTACCTATACCTATAAATTTCCCTTGCACTTTCTCCTCACTTAAAACTTTCAAACGCCTCTTTTTCCTATATTCAACTAACACTAATTGTTTATTTTCCAGCCCTAATTTCTCATGCATACTAGGTTCATACTTGCTCATTTCCAACCAATTACTCATCCCATTCTCACAAACATTGATCCTATTCCTTCCACACACACAGGAGGACTCACCCAGCTGAACCCTCTTACACTCTAGTTTCCCGAACATCCTGGCTGACTTACTCCCTTCTTCCTACATACTCTAGCTACATGCCCTTCTGCACCACATTCAGTACACTTACCCCGTGGCTCCTTGCACATTCTAGCATAATGACCATCCTTACCACAATTACCACAAATCTCATTCATATGATTACTACGACATCCACTCGCTATATGCCCAGTCATACCACACCGATAACATTTTACCCCTTTCTCTTTCTTGCACTCGCTAATTCTATGCCCTACCTCACCACATCCAAAACAAGCACCTAGAGCCCATCTACATTCATTCTTTTTATGTCCTACTTTCCCACACCTATAACACTTTTCATCACGGACACGGCTATCTGACATACCTCGATGTGCACTCACACTCCTATCCCTATTGCACCAATTACCCTGCCTAAATCCTTCATTTGTCCTTACAGGTATTCCCACATTACTCGCCCTAACACTCCTATCTACTACATTATCAGCTACCCTCATTGGTCCTCTCAAAATTGCATCCTTATAACTACCAAATTCTATTACACTTTCTTCCATTCCAGTTTTTACACTCACAGATTTACTTTCTTTCATGCACCTATCTAACTCATAATCCTCAACTATCTCTAGTATATCATCCCATGTCAATCTCTCTTGCGTCCACCTCATTTTCTCTTTGCGTTTCAAATTAATAAATTCACACACATTCTCAGGTACTGTTGCCAAAAACTTCCTCATTAACTCCTTATTCTCATTTATGCCTTCATCCCCATACTTCTTCCTAGCTAACGTTTCCAACCTACATACGTACATTGATATAGCTTCTCCTGCATTCATCCTTGCCTCATCAAAATAATTCTTACGCTTATACCTAACACTACCTTTCATACGTTTTACCTGCCCAATTATTCTCTTTTTCACACTTTCATAATCAACGTCCCCTACACTCATTATCACTCCATACATCGTCAACAAATACCCAGTCAAATATTCTCCTAACTCCCTAGCCCAAACTCTTTTACTATCACCATACTTATCCTGACAATACCTCTCATACTCCTTGAAAAAATCATATACATCCCTACTGCTATGCTCATTGAACCTTTCACACCGAGGTACCTCTCTCATAAACACAGTTTTACACACATCACGTTCATTCTCACTGCTATCATCACTGTCTACTCCCTTGTTACCTTCTTCCTCATTTGAATATAATGAATCCACTTCCACACTTAAATTCCTATCCTTAACCATTCCCTTCTTACCCTTTTTCTTACTTACCACTTTCACCCATTCACGATCATCCTTGCTATCATCCTGACACTTTTTCTTCTCTTTCTTTACATCACTTTTACCTTTCTTATTCTTCCTATTACATTTTTGTTCATCCTTACTATGCCTAATTCCCTTATCTTCAATCTCACTATCACTATTACTATTACTATCACTATCACTTCCTTTCCCATTATCACTAACCTTAGCCTTATCATCCACTATCAACCCATTACCCGAAACTGAGGACACTCCTCCGACTGCACCTTCACCCATTATAGTTTTCATCATCCCCATTACTTGCCCCATCATATCTTCCATTCGTTTCTCCGTCCGTTCTTCATTCTCTCGCATCCTCATCTCAACACCCTCTTCCACTCTCTCTACAGTTCCCTGAATTTCCCTCAGTTTCCTATGCATCTCCTCATTCTCACACCTTAACCACTTATTCTCTTGCAACAATTTCTCCTCACGCTCCTTACTCAGCCGCAATTCCTCCTTCAAAACCCTCAATTGTTCTTCCATTTTTCATCAACTTGTTCTTCAGCCTTAAATGTAATTCCTAATCCTATCAGTCCTTCGTCTAAGAGTCCAGCTTCAATCCCACCTCGGCAGTCCCTGTTCGGGCGCCAAAATAATGTGGCGGGATGTTGCAAAACAACCCCCACACCCTTGATCACTCTAACAGACAATTATCTCCACAAAACAAACTTTCCCCTTACGTTATCAACTGGACTCTTGGACAGAAGGAAAATGAAAGCAAAACATGACCTTAAATCTATATTTCTTAAAACTTAAAATAATTAATACAAAAAACCCTTCCACAATCAATTAAACACTTAACATCCACAACCAAAATAATTAGACTTAAAATTAATCTTTAACTTAATAAGTATACCAAAAAACGTAACACCATTCAAATGAAAAAAAACCCTAACAAACTTAAAACTAAACTCGACCACAACCAAAATGTATATTATATTTTACGGGACATCGACATTGTCCTCAACACAAAGCCAAACTGTCTTTTATGGCAAACGGAACTATATGCAGTTCGTCAACTGAACTGAACAGTCAATTAGTGGTCATCATCATCATCGTCGTCATCATTATCATCGTCATCATCATCATCATACACAATCTTTATAAACAGGCCAGGTCATCGACAATCGTTAATCCAAAAAAGCAGTCTAAATATGATCAGTTCCAGGCCAGGTCATCAACAGTAATCCACTTTCAAAAAATTTAGTCACTCCAAAGGAGGAATCACGGCCTGCCAAAAATAAAGAAAGAAAAACACTTACGAACACTTCTAGCTAACTGAACTATCGCACTATAATCAAAGATAAATAATAAATTGTTCCTATCATTCACAATCACGACAAGCAAAGATAAACAAAACTGTACTTACTCAGAAAATCAAAAATCACTTCCTCGCTGGTAAAGAAAAATAATAATTCCAGCGTTCACACAACTGACTCAGGACGCAGTCAATCAAAAAAAGCATTCGCTCCGAAACATTCACCACTGTCGTAACCTAACTAAAAAAATGTAAACAAACAATCTCATTTAAACCAACAGTCTTTCTCACCACAAACGATCGTTAACTTAACTACTTTCGCTCGCTGACACAATATCTCTCTCTCTCTCTCTCTCTCTCTCTCTCTCTCTCTCTCTCTCTCTCTCTCTCTCTCTCTCTCTCTCACAGGATTTGGCAAAAAACAAAAATTAAAATAAAACAAAAATAAATCCTCCACAACATAACACTTCCGCCAGTTGTTATAAAAATATATAGTATGCTTATTCTAAAGAGACTGGAGAGACACACTGATGAAAAGCTGAGAGATCAACAAGCAGGATTAAGAAAAGATACAAATTCCACTGACCAAATTTTCATTTTGAGACATATTGTACAGCAATGCGTAGAATATAGAAATCCACTTTTGATGGCATTTGTGGACTATGAAAAAGTCTTTGATAGCTTGCACGAGCCAATTTTAGGGAGAGTCCTGCGTTATTATGGAATTCCTCTTAAATTTGTAATTTTTATTAAGTCTGTTCATGAGCAAAGCAGTGCAAAGTCAATGTTAATGGAATCCTATCGAATGAAATTCCAGTGAACAGCGGAGTACTGCAAGGGAATGTGTTATCATCTATGTTGTTTATCCTCCTCATGGATTTTGTAATGATTATACAATCGGAGATGGTGGAGAAAGATTGGACTGGATTGGTGATAGGAGTTTAGCAGACCTAGATTAGGCTGATGATGCTGTCCTTGTTAGCGGAACACCACATGATATGTAATGCTTGCTTACCAAAATGCATGAAATATCACACGAGGTTGGGCTGAAGATAAATAATAAGGAGACACACATGATGAAAACGGAGTATGCAACGGAAGATGAAATATCATTGGAAGGAGAATGGATTAATGAGGCAGAATCATTCAAGTATCCTGGAACTATGATCTGCAATACAGGGTCTTTAGAATTAGAGTTTAGAAAAAGATTGTAAAAGCAAATAAGACAATAAGTAGGTTAAGTAAAATTTGGAAATCAAATCACCTGAAATTACATATAAAAATCAGACTATATAACAGTTTAGTGTGATCGGTGTTACTCTATGGACACGAGTCATGGTATGACAATGAAACAATCTCCAATAGATTTAGTATATTTGAGAACAAAGCCCTCAAAAGGATATTGGGACTTGAATGGCAAGACAGGATTAAAAATGAGGCTATAAGAGATATTACTCGAGTGCCATATGTGGATGAGATCATGATGAGGGGTAGATGGAAATGGTTTGGGCATGCTTTTCGCAATCCCCAAGAGAGATTACTTCATCAAAATATCTGCTGGGCTCCACAAGGCACTATAAAAGTTTGAAGACCCAAACCTACATGGCTGAGGACTATAAAGCGTGAAGTAGGAGGTGGTGAAGGGAGAAGTATAGAATTAAAATATCAAGATAATGACGTCTGGCGAAATCTAACTGAGGCCCTTTGCGTTAATAGGCGTAAAAGGAGATGATGATGATGATGATACATATGTATATAAATGAATATCCATTCTTACGAAGCCAAGCACACTCATATACTGTAATTATACACACACACACACAAACATATATATATATATATATATATATATATATATATATATATATATACATATATATATATATATATATATATATATATATATATATATATATATATATATATATATATATATGCGTGTGTGTGTGTGTGTTTGTGTGTATGCATACACATATGAGTTGGATTCCTCATTATAAAGCTAAACAGGTGAATTATTGATAACGGTAATAAATCGTAGGTTTTCACCCTACCGTATATTCTGTATGATCAGTAACACCAGATATATATATATATATATATATATATATATATATATATATATATATATATATATATATATATATATATATATATATTATACATATATATACACATACTGTATATATTTGTATGTATATATATATATATATATATATATATATATATATATATATATATATTTATACATATATATATATATATATATATATATATATATATATATATATATATATATATATATATATACAGAGAGAGAGAGAGAGAGAGAGAGAGAGAGAGAGAGAGAGAGAGAGAGAGAGAGAGAGAGAGAGAGAGAGAAAGTAAGTAATCCAACGATAACATATTTCTTTCATTCAACTATAGGAAAAAAAATTTATCTAGAACCACCACCAATGATAATAATAATAATAATGATAATAATAATAATAATAATAATAATAATAATAATAATAATAATAATAATAATAATAATAATAATAATAATAATTACTTTTATTATTATTATTATTATTATTATTATTATCATTATTATTATTATCATTATTATTATTATTATTATTATGAATGAAATCAATTCACAATATTTTTCCTCTTGTCTTTCTTCAATTTCCATTATTTTTTACTCCTTTTCTTATTCTTACTTTTAGGTTTTCCCTTTTCTTATCTATTCTCCTATTTCTTTTAACAATAAACATTCGAATTTTTCTCTTTATTTCTCTAATTCTCCACCTTCCTTTTACTGTTTTATTCTTTATTTTATCTCTTTCTATTCATTTACATCCAATGATTGTCTTTTTTTCCATTTTTAAATCATAAGTTATATGGTTTGGTTTTGTGAAAGAAAATTTATTTTTATTTTTTTTAAATGCCGAAGGTAGTCATGCGTCTTATATCGACATAACTCCGTTATCTTAGCTTGATCTTTTTTCATTTATGACACACGAATATGAAATCAGGTAAGAAACAGCCTTCCAATTTGTATGTTGGCCTTAAACCAATAAGCTAATAAGGTATAACCACTATGAAGTTGATTTTTTTTTTTTTTTGTCACGAAATCATGAAGATATTTCAAAAGTTTTATCTGGCAGGCGATATTAAATTCCTTTTAGTTATTTCTATTCCACACTAATTTATATAATAATTATAAATGTATCATTATATGCTAATAATAATGTAACAGTTTTTTTCTCTCAATAATTCTGACTATGCAAATAAATGACGCTATTTTTCCAGTGCCTTGTCCCGTCAATCATTCATTTCATATAATATAATATTTCCGTAATATTTGTAACAAGTTGTCTTTGTCCCTTAAAAGAATTAAAAACGCCTAAGAAAAGTTTTCGAAATAAAACACTAAAGAAGTTAACTACCAAGATTATATGACCATATACATATAGACCCCATGTTATTTCTGACTACATACGATATGAGATGGTTCATATAAATAATTCATCGAAATTATATCTTAGGATTTATTAAGCTACCTGAATAAGAAAAACCTTAAAGATCTTTTATCAACAAAAGTATTGTTTCTCAAAAAAAAAAATGAGAGAAAATCACAGTTAAACAATTAAAGTTCATCTCCGATGAGGCTCTTCAGCTGATCATAATCACAATCTCTCCCCTGTTCGGTCTTGATCAGTCTGTTGGAGTCGACTCCTATGTCGTCAAAGGCTGCCTTGCATTTGTTGATATATTTGTCGTGAGAATCAGGAGATCGGGTGAAGAAGAAGGCGAAGTCGGAATGATGACCGTAGTTGTGGTCCATGCAGGAGTAAATGCAGGCGTAGTTTTTGTAGTCGGTGTCCAGGATTACCAGGGGCGCTGGAAAGGCTGTTGGAGAAAGGATATAAGTTTGAAGGACAATCATGAATGGCAGAGGCAAGGGACAGTGACATTGCCCTAGCAAGCAGGACAATGCCCTAGTGACTGACCATATATAGATATGATTTGCGCTTAAGCCCGCTCACCACCCAAGCTACGACCAAGAGGGGATAGGCAATGGCTGATGATGAATCAGCAGGTAGACCTATAGACTCCCCCAAACGCCCAATGCTTAGCTCACAACGATGGTGAGGTTACAGTGACCAAGAGAACTAACGACTTTCAGTTGGGACTGAACCCCAGTCTGGCGATCAGCAGGCAAGAACGTTTCCATTCAAACTAATATCTAAAGTTTTTATTAACAAAAACTATTTCATCACGAATACTGTGAAACTTGAATCTTAAATACAAAAGCAAAAGGCTGGATACTCACAGTTTTCGAGATTGATCATGAGATGAGGGTCTCCAAGGGGCATAGGAGCGATCTTTCCGGCTCTCTTAAGTTGATTTCCTCGGGAGGTGATACCAACGGCCTTGACGTCGAATCCTTTACCGTCTGGAGGATAAAAAAGTTACGGGAGTTTCAAAGAGTAAAGGAAATTGCTTCAAAATCTAGGAACGTTCTCGACAAGTTGAAGACTGAACTAGAAATATTAATCACACAGTAAATGTTCAATGCCGAATTTGAAAGTTATAACATTTTGATAGCAGTTGTCGGCAAGAGACATGTCGCATAGAATATCGTAAAGTTTTTACTCACTGTAATTGTACTGAATTCGAACACATTTGTTCAGCAGCTGATAAGGATTCGACGAGATGGCTTGCTGATACCAGACGCCTCCTAACTGAAAATAAAGTTATGAGATATGAATAAGAAGAAAAGTTCTCTCTCTCTCTCTCTCTCTCTCTCTCTCTCTCTCTCTCTCTCTCTCTCTCTCTCTCTCTCTCTCGTGTACAAAAAAATACCAGTTGACTTGACCAAGCAAACAATTCTCATCCTACTTACGCTGGCGTGCTTGGGCAGCTGTTGTTCCCAAAGACTCTGTTCGTCCACCGCCGGACAATTCCCTTTGGTGACGAAGTCCGGGATATCATCCGCTATCACGGCCGCCGCAACCGCCAGCAGGAGGACCTTTGAGAACATCTTCCTCTGACGAATATCAGCTGCGATATAAGGTGAGGGAAGCCTATCGATCTCTTAAATAGCCATCTGGGTCTCTTCATGTCGAGCAGATTGGAGTATCTTTTTTTTTTTCTTTTTCATTTGTTTTTATGATTAGAGTATGAAATTTCTCTCCAAAAACATTAAAAAATTCCAATAGAATTACTTTTACGCTAGAGTTATTAGAAATATAATAAATAAAAAAGATGATGGAATATGCCAAAAACTCCCCTTACTTGAAGCTCCGCCCATTTGTGAAATCCATGTCACGCCATCACCGAGTATAAATGAGAGTCAGTCAAGACGTTTGTGGTCAGTCTACCGAGACGTCAAGTCAGCTAGCATAGAAGATGGCTCGCTTCTTCCTCTTAGTCCTTGGGATCGTAGCGTCTGTCCTCTCCGAGGAGACCCCAGATATTCCTAAATTCCTAACGAGGGGAAACTGCGCCAAAGTCGGCTACTTCCCAAAATTTGATTTAAAAAGGGTAAGGATGTTATTATTTTTCGTGTTAACTTATGGTCGTCAACATTACCTTTTATTCATAATTTGCAACATTAAACTTGGTACTTAGAACATAAATTATAGAGTGCATCTAAGTACTATTGATGTTACATATGAGAGATGTCCGGTATTACTTGTAGTTTTGAATGCAAAAGTGCCACACCGTCAGTTGCAGTTTTTTTTTTCTTTTTTTTTCCCTTTCAATGGTTTTGCAGTCAACCTACTTAAATATTGTGACGAATCATAGCTTCTATGTTAGTGCTTTTTATATTAGTAGGTATAATTTATCTTGTCGAGGGTGTCAACTAACCCGCTTACATCTTTTTAAAAAATATGAATTTCACACACATTCACGTACACACACATACACACTCACACAAACACATACACACACACACACACATACACACACACACACACACACACATATATATATATATATATATATATATATATATATATATATAAATATATATATATATATATATATATATATATATATGTACATATATATATATATATATATATATATATATATATATATATATATATATATATATATATATGTACATATATATATATATATATATATATATATATTTTCCCCAAATGCATATGATGAGAAAAAGGTTTGCAAAAAACATTTGCAAATTTCAGTACAGTGGACGGTGGTACCAGACTGACGTCATCGAGATTCCTTACCAGCCTTACACCAAATGCATCAATTCCTTCTACGAATACTCTGAACCCAAGTACGGATACAACGTCAGGACAGCAGGACTCACTCCTGAGGGAGAGCACCTGAAGATGGAAGGAAAGATCTACCCTACAGAAAGGTTCCCAGCAAGTCACATGTTGATCGATTTCCCAACAAGTGAGGCTTAGTTTCCGCCTTCTCAGTTTGAGGAAAATTAATTTTATCATAATACTGTACATATATAGGTGTAATAGCTAATCTGGATATCAACTATATTGTGTAAGTTTTATTTCTTTATAACTATTTTAATGTTTATGAAGCCTATTTACAATTTATAACATCGATCCTTTTCTTTCTTAGTCATGGGAAATCCATACGAAATCATCGACACCGACTACGACACTTATTCCTGCGTGTATTCCTGCGTCAACTGGAACTCTTACAAGACCGAGTTCGCTTTCGTCTTCTCCAGGACCCCCGAGAACAACGGACCTGCCACTGCCAAATGCAAGAAGGTCTTCAACGAGAGCGGAATAGACTTCTCGAAATTCGTGCCAGTGCCTCACACTGAGGAATGTGTCTACAGAGCATAGATGTTTTCGTAGAGAGTAGGATGCCAGTAAACATCTGCTTCTTGCACTCAATAGAGAAGTGATGACTTTCTTTTTCCATATTGAAATGTACTAGAGCAAATATATTAAATTATCTTAGCTTTGCGTATAGAATTTTTTTTCCTGACCTTTATTTATAGATTGTAAAGAACTATGGATAGGGGCATAAATTTAACAACATTCTCCTTTAGCCATGAAAGTCATTGTCAGTTAAGATCGTCGATAAACTACAAACGGCATCTTGATTACTCTGCAGAAGGTACAATGTTTGAATGCTTGAACGTTATTTGCAAAAATAAGTACTTTAACGAGAACATGAAAAAAACCCATAATTACATTTAAATAGGCTCAACCAAAACAATTAAGCACACACACATATATTTATTTATTATATATATATATATATATATATATATATATATATATATATATATATATATATATATATATATATATATATATATATATATATATGTATGTATGTATCCATCCATCCATATACCAAGGCACTTCCCCCAATTTTGGGGGGTAGCCGACACCAACAATGAAACAAAACAAAAAGGGGACCTCTACTCTCTATGTTCCTTCAGCCTAATCAGGGACTCAACCGAGTTCAGCTGGTACTGCTAGGGTGCCACAGCCCAACCTCCCACATTTCCACCACAGATGAAGCTTCATAATGCTGACTCCCCTACTGCTGCTACCTCCGCGGTCATCTAAGGCACCGGAGGAAGCAGCAGGGCCTACTGGAACTGCGTCACAATCACTCGCCATTCATTCCTATTTCTAGCACGCTCTCTTGCCTCTCTCACATCTATCCTCCTATCACCCAGAGCTTTCTTCACACCATCCATCCACCCAAACCTTGGCCTTCCTCTTGTACTTCTCCCATCAACTCTTGCATTCATCACCTTCTTTAGCAGACAACCATTTTCCATTCTCTCAACATGGCCAAACCACCTCAACACATTCATATCCACTCTAGACGCTAATTCATTTCTTACACCCGTTCTCTCCCTCACCACTTCGTTCCTAACCCTATCTACTCGAGATACACCAGCCATACTCCTTAGACACTTCATCTCAAACACATTCAATTTCTGTCTCTCCATCACTTTCATTCCCCACGACTCCGATCCATACATCACAGTTGGTACAATCACTTTCTCATACAGAACTCTCTTTACATTCATGCCCAACCCTCTATTTTTTACTACTCCCTTAACTGCCCCCAACACTTTGCAACCTTCATTCACTCTCTGACGTACATCTGCTTCCACTCCACCATTTGCTGCAACAACAGACCCCAAGTACTTAAACTGATCCACCTCCTCAAGTAACTCTCCATTCAACATGACATTCAACCTTGCACCACCTTCCCTTCTCGTACATCTCATAACCTTACTCTTACCCACATTAACTCTCAACTTCCTTCTCTCACACACCCTTCCAAATTCTGTCACTAGTCGGTCAAGCTTCTCTTCTGTGTCTGCTACCAGTACAGTATCATCCGCAAACAACAACTGATTTACCTCCCATTCATGGTCATTCTCGCCTACCAGTTTTAATCCTCGTCCAAGCACTCGAGCATTCACCTCTCTCACCACTCCATCAACATACAAGTCAAACATCCACGGCGACATTACACATCCCTGTCTCAGCCCCACTCTCACCGGAAACCAATCACTCACTTCATTTTCTATTCTAACACATGCTTTACTACCTTTGTATAAACTTTTCACTGCTTGCAACAACCTTCCACCAACTCCATATAACCTCATCACATTCCACATTGCTTCCCTATCAACTCTATCATATGCTTTCTCCAGATCCATAAACGCAACATACACCTCCTTACCTTTTGCTAAATATTTCTCGCATATCTGCCTAACTGTAAAAATCTGATTCATATAGTGGAGCAGCCAAAGTGTGATTTTGACTAGAATCATTCATTTGCTGATACAAGCATGAAATTTGGTGTGAATGTGCTATGTAGGTCATGTTTAAAGAAAAAAGTGCTAGCCATCAAGAATTCCAAGATGGCGGCCATTATTTCCAAGATGGCCGCCAGTTAATGGAAAAACAATGTTAAACCATAAAAGCGCTCAATGTTTCACATCTTGGTGCAAAATTATTGATATATTTGCCTTCTTTGGTGTATCTCTGGTGAATAAGGTAGATTTCCTGCACAAATAAATACTATTTATACCCTTACAGCATCAAGAAGCATTAATAAACAGTCATAAATACCATTGCTTTCTGCCTATAAGTCCTCAATTGATAAATAGAGTAGAAGATTAATAAATGTTAGTAAAAATGATAAGTTAATAAAGTATAATAATAATAAATAGTAGATAAATATTTCATTGTTGCCCCTTAAAAGGACTGCTAATGCTGGGGTGATAAAAAGGATGAGCTCTTTTTATCTAAAAAATACCCCAACGGCTTGCGAACCACAAACGTCACTAAGACTCGGCAAGCCCACCAGATTACAGCATGCAGCTTGTACACACATTTGAAGAAAGCCTATAGCAAATACCTTGATGAACACACAGACGATGAGGACAAAGCCATCACATTGGAAGAATGGTGTGATGCACAAAAGAATAAGAGCCCACAGTACTCAGAAGACGTTCCTGGAAAAAGTACACAAACTCACCCTAGTGCTTGAGGAAATGGGCAATCCATTTGCAGAAGAGACAGATGATCTTTTAAAGCTGGATACAAATGACATTGTAGATCCTTCTGCTGCTCAACTAGTTGCAACGCATCATGAGAGAGGAAAAGAACAGTTCGAAACATTCATGGAGAAGTTGCAGTCTGATAGAGATTTCTTCTACAAGCCAATCAAAAAGAACAATACTAGCTTCTTCAAACCTGGACCAGAGTCATCCAAAGTATCTGAGACTAAAGTACTTAAGGAAGACTGTCAACTGTTTTCTCGCCTGTTTATCTCCTGTCAAACAAGAGGATGTGACCTACAAACATTTTCAGACATGAGAACCAGCCTTACCCTCCTTCACTCAGCAAGAAAGGTAACCCACACGCATGTACTAAGGCTGATTTGGTGGATGTTCTCCAGGTGAAAGTGAGACTACCTAAGTCAAAGCCAGACTCGGATGTCCTCATTGTGGATGGTTCATCACTGGTAAATGCAGTTTGTACCAAAGACATCAAAGACGTTTGAAGAATATGCCACGAAGGACATCCTCCCCAAAATAGAAATGTACAGTAGAAAACACAAGAGAACAGACATCATCTTTGATGTATATCATAAGTCAAGTCTGAAGTCAGAAGCTAGATCAAAAACAGGAAAAGCTATCAAGAGGAGAGTTACTGAAAAGAGTAAAACGCCTACAAACTGGAAGAGTTTCCTCCGCAACAGTGCTAACAAGACAGAGCTCTTCCACTTTCTTGCTGATGCAGTAGCTAAAATGACTATGGAAAATGTAGTCATTGTGGCGAAGGAAGAAGATGCCCTTACGAGTGCCAGATACACTAACATGAGCCTAGAGGAATTGGCTCCCTGTACACATGAGGAGGCTGACACACGTATATTCTTACATGCCTGGCATGTAGCTACGGAAGGTTACAAATCTGTTATGATCGACGCAAACGACACAGACGTCATTGTGATTGCCATATCACAGATGCCTTCTCTCAAAGCAATCGGCCTGGAGCAAATGTGGATTAGATTTGGAAAAGGTAAGCACACTAGATGGATTCCTATTCATGACCCGGTGTCCATCTTAGGATCAGAGAAGACCAACGGGATGCTATTCTTCCATGCCTTTACTGGGTGTGACGTTGTGTCAGGTTTCAATGACAAAGGGAAAAAGACAACATGGCAGACATGGGATGTCTTCAATGATGCCTCTGCCACCTTTGCAAAACTTAGCCGCAGGCCATCTGAGATTGAGGAGTCTGATCTACATGTTCTGGAGAAATATGTGGTTCT
>NC_090727.1:191707960-191710460 GCF_036898095.1 Palaemon carinicauda
AAGATTTTAGCGGAATGGCGACAATGGTACTACCTAACTGAATTACAGCTGTGGTATTGCTACGTTGAATTAATGGCAATGGCAAGTTCTAGATTAATTTACGGCAAGAATACTGCCTTAATTTATGATAGTGATTTTGCCAAGGTAAATTCACGACAGAAGTATTGCCTAGCTCAATGTATAGTAGACGAATTTCCTATATGAATTCAAGACAGTGATATTGCTTCACCGAGTTCACGGCAGTAGAATTACCCAGTTGAATTCAAAGCATTGGTATTGCCAAGCTGAATTCGTGACAGTTGCATGGCCTACATGAAATCACAGTAGCAGTAATACTTATCTGAATTCATGGTAGCAGCATTGTTTATCTAGAAATTGTCCATCTGAATGACAGCAATGAAATAATCTAGAATCTAGACTAGTGGTTGCAGCGGTATTGCCTAGTTGAGCGATGGCAGTGGTGTTGTCTGGCCGAATAATGGCAGCAGTATTGCCGAGGTTATTTCACAGAAGTGGTATGGCCTAACTGAATAATGGTCGTAGTTTTGCCTTGCTCAATATTGATTAGAAATATTCACGGCTACAGTATTGTCTATCTGAATTCATGGCAGTGGTACTGCCTAGCTGCTGAATATAAGGTAGAGCTATTGCCTTACTATATTTGCAGCAGTGATATTCTGAAGTTGAATTCATGGGGGTGGCATTGCATAATAAAATTAACCCCAGTGGTATTTCCTAACTGAATTACTACAGTGGTATTGCATAGAAAAATGATTGCAGGGATATTGCTTAGTGAGATTTATGGGAGTAGCATTGTCTCTAGGAGACCACAGAAAAATAGAAAATGAGAAAATAAGAAGAAAAAGACAACAAAAGCAGATATACTTAAATTTATTATTATTATTATTATTATTATCATTATTATCATTATTATTATTAATTACGTAAATTTAAAGCATTCATCCAATCATTGTATATCTCCTTTCAACTTTCCGAGATTTTACTCTTTTTTTTTCTTTCCATATGACACTCGCCCTCCATTGTTTTTAATTTTACTTCTCTATCCTCCTAGTATTTCTTTGCATCTCTCTCTCTCTCTCTCTCTCTCTCTCTCTCTCTCTCTCTCTCTCTCTCTCTCTCTCTCTCTCATTTGCATTCTTCCATTTGCTATTTCCTTTTCTTTCATTCTTCATTCTTTTTGTGTAAAACGAAAGTAAAAAATAGTTATAGGAGAAGTATTTAAATATACCGGTATAAATAATAATAATAATAATAATAATAATAATAATAATAATAATAATAATAATAATAATAATAATAATAATAATAATAATGATAATAATAATAATAATAATAATAATAACTCTCTTTTAATACTATCTTTTTTCTATGAAAGACCATATGTTATCTCTATCCCTTGCAATTTAATTAAAAATACATATTTTTGTGTCGTTTGAACTACCTAACAGAATTGTCGCTGCTTACCAGCTCTCTCTCTCTCTCTCTCTCTCTCTCTCTCTCTCTCTCTCTCTCTCTCTCTCTCTCTCTCTTAAGCTCTGCAGATTACTGGAACAGAATTTGTTTGTCAATTTATCCCCAATCACTCATTGCATACTTCATAATTATATACATTATTACATGCTTTATAGCTTATGTTGTCATCAACTGTTTTAGTTTGGAAAGCATTAGATGATACCTGTATCGCGGGAAGCTTTTGGCACTTTTGTTTGATTAGTTATTCCTATTTTTTTTTTAATTCCTTCAATGAATATATTTTTTCACTTCTCGAAAAAGTATTTACGACTTTGAGGGTCATAATTTTGTTTATTAATGTACGTTTCCACAAGCTGTGTTGCTACTAAGGATAAACAAAATTCTTGAAATAATTTCCTGAAATAATTTGATTGGCTTTTGTTTATTTAGTACCAGAATTTGAATTGATAATAAATAAAAAAAAAAAATCATCGTGTGTCATCTTTTAGGGCTAATCTCTAATGAGGGTCTTCAGCTGATCATAGTTACAATGGTTTCCTTGTTCGGTCTTGATTAGTCTACTGGGATCGACTCCTATGTTATCGAGAGCTTCCTTGCATTTATTGATGTATTTGTCGTGAGCATCGGGAGTCCGGGTGAAGAAGAAGGCAAAGTCGGAATGATACCCGTAGTTGTAGTCCATGCAGGAGTACATGCAGGCGTAGTTGCTGTAGTCGGTGTCCAGGATTACCAGGGGCGCTGGGAATGCTGTTGGAGAAAGGGAATGAGGTATAAGAATTTGGCTGGGGTATTTTTCCCTTCGAAAACTTTTTCATAGTTTTAATTTTCGTTCCCTATTTCACCAGGTGGAAATAGGAGTGATGAGAGACTTCTAGATATGTTTGTTGAACAAGAGTTGGTGGTAATTAGTAGTTTTTTCAAGAAGAAAAATATAAATAAGTGTATATGGATAAGAGTGGTAGGAAGAATATTGAAGGAATATGTGTTCATAACAAGAAGGATAATT
>NC_090727.1:191715460-191735460 GCF_036898095.1 Palaemon carinicauda
TTCTCCAGGACTCCCGAGAACAACGGACCTGCCACTGCCAAATGCAAGAAGGTCTTCAGCAAGCGCGGAATCGACTTTTCCAAATTCGTCACAGTTCCTCACACCGAAGAATGTACCTACAGAGCCTAAAGACTTCATGGATCACCTGTTTTTTTACACTGAAATCAAATTTGTTTTCTCTTCTGAATATGCAGTCAAATTCATCAGTTCCCTGACATGAAGAAACCAGAGAGTGTGTTAGTTTCAATATCGTAAGAGACAATCAGCGGAGTCTTGAATTTGACTGTACCAGAACAAGAACCCTAATCTGACTTGGCCTTTGGAAAAAAGATTTTTATCGCTTGCCTTCATTCATTGATTGTAAATATCCATATGATATATGTAATTTGCTCAATTTTTAATTTTAATTTTAAGAATTATTCTTGATGAGTATGGATACTGTACTCAGAATGCTCGACAAGGGTTGCCGTAATGTGATAAATACGATATTTTTTTCCTTCATATTAGAATTTTAACCTCCAGATTTTAACAATATTTAAACAAAAACCATATGGTGAAGATTCAATGGATATGTTTTTTATCAATAAATGTATTGTAAGCATTTTTGTTTGCATTACTTTTTCCTCTTTAAAATAAAATTGTTTATAGTGTATTTCTAAAATGATGTTGCTATACAAATGGGTATCTCAAGAATCGTGTTATAGCATAAAATATGGTAGAAATACTGACTTTTCGAACCTGAAATAATCTGTGAATAAAAAAGCAACAATCTTTGCATTAGATCCAGAATAGCTGTTTGGTCTGTAGACCAGATGGAATGTGTTAATTTCACATAAATCATATGCAACATCCAAAGACTAATATGTTTTTCTTACAATATCGTGTGCTACGGATGCAATTCTTCAAAATTCACAAGCTGTAGATGTAAAATGCAGGAAATCGAAGGCAAATAGAAGCTTATTTCTATGCCATAAGATTATATTACCCAATTTACTCTAAGTCATGTTTTATGTAATATCTGCGACATTATCTCATTCAGACCAGAGTATATTTCAATTCAGAGTTGAATAAATATAACTGGGCCTCATATTGGCTTAATGTTCACCTTCAGCTAATGATATACTTGAATTAATGCTTTGTTTACAGTTTTTCACATTTGTTTTGTTTTATAAATCAACAATTATTCTGAGAATCTTTATGGTAAACCAAACATTAACGGCAATTATAAGGAAAAAACGGAAATTAAATTAATTGTAATTCTGGCTTTGTAAATAGTAGTCACAATCGGTTCGAAGGCTGACCGTACTAAAAAAAATCCGTAAGTATTATGCCTGCCAGTCATAGGTCACAAGAATAATATTCATATATTCCATAAATTATGAGATTATGTATAGAATCATATTTCAGTTTTAAAAAAACGATAAAATTCGGGAATGGGCAGTCTTCTTAAATACCTTTCTTCGACTGCTTTGCTTTAGTTTATGTCCACGCAATCCACAATTGAAGTAATATTCAAAATAATGAATTAAAAAAAATTAACTGAACTGGAAATTTTAGAAACAATACTTAGGTATCCATTTGATGATATAATAAAAGATGGAGGAATAAAGCTCTGGTTTCTTTATAGATATTCCTAACTGACATTGAGACCGGATGTGTAAGTCACCATGAACCCTGCAAGAACATAGATAAGAACTGTCACTTCATGCACTCTTAACATGTGTCACTTGGTGAATAATTGACCGTTGACAGTACAATGCACGGTGGTACAGAAAACAGAGGTATTGTCCCGTGGTCCTTTGCGTACAGATGGTAATTGACTGTACAGAGAATGGAGAGGAGTCCCAGTATCACTTGGTGTACAAGCAATACATAGTTAAGGTGCTGCCTTTCGTTACTTCTTGCAGTTGACCATTGATGGTAAAGAGAATGGAAGTTTTATGTAGAGGCACTTTGTGTATACCGGGCCAATTACTGCGACGCTTTGCCTGCAGTTGGTCACTAACAAAAAAGAGAACAGAAGAGAGACTCTGTGGCAAGTAGTGCATTGCTGACTACTGACCATACGGAGAGTAGAGAGTAGACCCAGTATCACTTGCTTACAAATTAAAATTGACAGGACATGACTGGGATGTTCAATTATGTTGCTTCTTGTACAGTTGTTGACCATTGATGGTAAAGAGAATGGAAGTTTTACACTGAGACACTTGGTTTATGTCATAAGTGAAGCTACTCCCATGTCTGTTAACTGCTTAGACCTCGTATACACCAACTCCCCTGGTGTTATAACAAGTAAGGTTGGTTCTCAAGTTGGGACATCTGATCATGCCTTGATTTCATTAGTAGTGGAGACTGAGCAGCCTTTCCCTGATGTATAATACTCATGTAAGATTTATATGAAATCTCAAGCAGACTGGAATGGAATTTTGAGTGATCATTTGGGTTTGAATTGGTCACAATTGTATAGCAGCATTGATCCTGTTATCGCTTTGAATGAGAATCTAGTTAACATAATTGATAGGTATATCCCTTCTTATGTGCAAAGGTACTGAGTGAAAGACAAACCATGATTCAATACTGACTGGAAAAATGTTTATTTGGAGAAGCAGGGGCTAATCATCTTTGGAAGAAACATATCAGATTTGACTTGGAATAACTATACTCAACTTAGAGCTTTTGATTAGAGAGTTTATGCTTCAACTGAAAAGGATTAAAATTCAACAATAAAACAAACCCTTTATGGTACAATCCAGGAACATAAGTGGTGGACTACCCTTAAATCAGTACCCTTTAGTGGAGAGGCAGCAGTTCCTACTTTACTTAAACCATTTGGTTCTGTCACTCACTGTCCAAAGGAAAAGGTGACCCTTTTGGCTTATGTGTTTGGCAGTAAGCAGCGTAATGAGTGACTTGATATTCCTCATTCCTGTTTCCCTGAGGCTAAACTAACAAGTTTAACTTTTCGATCTTGTGAAATTAAAGCTCTCTTGATGGACCTTGATGCTTATGGAGGTGTAGACCCAAATGGTATTTTTTCTGTATATTTTATAAAGACTGAAAATTTCTTAGGTTCCAGGTTATCTATTTTGTGTAAGCAAGAAGAGAAGCTTTTAGCACTTGTTAGAAAATTAGTAATGTTACTCTACTATATATATAATGTGTTTGTGGTACTTCAAGTCCAACTGATTACCGACCAATTTCCATAACTCCAATATTATCTAAATCTAAAGTTTTTGAACGTCATTTGGAAAAAGGTGTTAATCGGTTTCTGAGAATAATCATCTGTTCCTTAGTTTGCAATTTGGATTTCGCAAAGGCCTTGGAGCATGCGAAGCCCTTCTTACAATCTCCAGTGGTGTACATAAATTCCTTTATTGTGATTAGGAAGTTCATATAATTGGTCTAGGTTTTAGTGCCTCCTTTGACAGTGTTAATCATGAGACCCTTGTTTTCAAACTCAAACAGTTGGGAGTGGGTAGATAATTTCTTAAAATTATTATTAAATTTTTAAGTAATAAATCGTAAAGAGTTGTTGTAGATGGACATAATAGTGAGTATAGGAATGTGATATCTGGTGTTCCTCAGGGTAGTGTTCTTGTCACATTGCTTTTAATACTATATACACATGACATGTGTTTTGGTCTAGAAAACAAGCTTGTTGCATAAGCAGATGATGCTACACTCTTTGCATCAATTCCATCTCCTGAATGTAGATCTGGGGTTGCAGAATAGCTTATATCAATAGAGATATAGCTAGAATTAGTGCATGGTGAAAATTCTGGGGTATGATGTTGAATCTTAATAAAACTCAAAGTATGATTGTAAGTAGGTCAAGGACAGTGGCTCCTCAACATCCGGATCTCAGCATTGATAATGTTTTTTTTTTTTTTTTTATTCTGTATGACTTTTATAATTTTAGATGTGATTCTGAACAGCAAATTTACTTTTGAGAAACACATTAGGTGTGTGTCTTCTTCAATCGCACAAAAAAATAGGCTTATTGAGAATGTCTTTTAAGATTTTTAGTGATCAATCTATTTTAAAAAAGTGTTTTAATTATTTAATTCTACCTTGTTTCGATTATTGTTCTTCTGTCTGGTCTTCAGCAGCTGATTCTCATCTTAATTTGTTAGACAGGAACTTACGGTCTATCAAATTTTTTATTTCTGATCCAGATATTAATCTCTGGCACTGTCGCTCAATTAATTCTTCATGTATATTGCATAAGATTTTTCATAATTCTGATTATCCTTTACATTCAGGTTTTCCCGGACAGTTCCATCCTGTTCGTAATACTAGGCATCCAGTTAATTCTAATAGTTAGGCCTTCTCCATCCTGATGCTCAATACTACACAAGGTTCTCGAAGTTTTATTCCAGCTGTGACCATGTTGTGGAATGGTCTTCCTAAGTGGGTAGTTGAATGGGTAGAACTTCTAAAGGTCAAATTTATAGCAAATGTTTTTATCTTGAACAGGCAGACATACGTGTTTTGATAGTTTATATATTAAATATCTATTTTGATGTTACTGTTTTTGAAATATTTAAATTGTTCATTATTTCTCATATCGTTTATTCATTTCCTTATTTCCTTTCCTCACTGGGCTATTTTTTCCTGTTGGAGCCCTTGGGCTTATCATCTTTCTTTTCTAACTAGTGTTGTAGCTTAGCTAATAATAATAATAATAATAATAATAATAATAATAATTTGGCCACTTATTATGACGTGTTGCATGCAGCTTATCACTAACAGTAAAGAGAACAGAAGAGAGTCCCTGTAGCACTTAGTGTATTGCTGACTACCGACTGTACGGAGAACAAAGATGATACCCCTAGTAACCTTGTGTACAATTCAGCATTGACCATACAAGTTTTTCACGTATCACTTTGAGTAATTTACCACAAAGCATACAGAGACTAAAAGTATTTCCCTGCGTCACCTGATACACATGCACACTGTCTGTAAAGAGAGCAGAGGAATATCGTTTGGATTTTATTATTATTATTATTATTATTATCATTATTATTATTATTATTATTATTATTATTACTTGCTGAGCTACACCCCTAGTTGGAAAAGCAGGGTGCTATAACCCCAGTGGTTCCAACAGGGAAAATAGCCCAGTGAGGAAAGGAAATAAGGAAAAATGAAATACTCTAAGAGCAGTAGCAACATTTAAATAAATATTTCCTATATAAACTATAAAAACTTCAGCAAAACAAGAGGAAGAGAAATAAGATAGTATAGTTTGACCGAGTGTACCCTCAAGTAAGAGAACTCTAACCCAAGAGAGTAGAAGACCATGGTACAGAGGCTATGACACTACTAAAGACTAGAGAACAATGGTTTGATTTTAGTGTCCTTCTCCTAGATGATCTGCTTACCATAGCTAAAGAGTCTCTTCTACCCTTAATACGAGGAATGTGGCAACTGAACAATTATTGTACAGTATTTAACCCATTGAGTGAATGAAACTAATGTAACTAATGGTAACATTCATTGTTCATTAATTGATGTTAAATGTAGCATGGTGGGTTCTCACATTTAGTATTACTGCTCTCACTGTGTATGTGAAATATGAGGCTAACCAGGCCAATTTTTTATTTGCACACCTTGCTGCATGTGAACACATTAGATGATGGTTTAAGGCTGCAGGACCCTTTTAAGGAGAAGTGGTCTGTGAGATCCTACACCACGAGGTGTTGGTGACCTTGTTGTTAATGCTAATTCTCAAGATCATACATTCACTAATAAGGGTTTCCAGGTTTGTTAGTGGAATTTTGCATAACTTGAAGTTAACCTAACTCAGTCTTTGTATCTTTCCAGGTCTTTTAATAGTTGTTTTTTAACGGTCTTCCTAAAAATTCCTGTAGTAGTTATTCACCAGGTACGAGATAACCAGCTTAAGGCAGCAAAGTTGGTGCTTGATAAAAGTGGCTTATATGATGGTGCATCCTTTACATTCCAGAACCTCTTTATGAGTGGAGTCTAATCTTTCCAGGTGAGACCCCAAATCCCATGAAAGCAGAAAACTTGATAATGTTCCATTTACTTATCGTAGCATCAGGTGTCTGTGCCATGGAGGAGAGTTGGGGTACATATTGCCATGATCATCTGACTGGCAAAAGCACGCGATTCTTTGTGTATCTCCTCCCATACAACACCCACAAATATAATGAAAGATTATGCTAAGCTACTTAGATATTTGAAAAATAACACATCCACCTGTGTATAATTAACGGTGAAATGGATATATTTTAATTTGGACTATCTTGGTGCACTATGAATTTTGTTTTTAATATCTCTATCTGCAAAATCTGGTATATCAAAGATTGGGCATCATGCATAAGATGTGTTGCATTGACTCAAGGGGGGTGTGTCGAAAGGGGGAACATCATTGGCATAATGAAGGAAACTAGGGGCGTAGGAGCGTTTTTCAGGTGGGGCCGCTAAAGTTTGAAAATACTCTGACGGTCGGCGGGTCTGATGGGTTGATATCAAGTATAGGAACAGATCCCTGAATCGGACATGTGGACTAGAAATGATCATATATCTCTCATCATACCTCGATTGGTAAAGTCGTCCATACAGGCATTCTTTCGGCCCAGGGCATAGGATTGAATTATTGCCCAGGCAGAAGCATTTATCATAAATGAATTTCCAGTGGATATACTGTACATTACCAAATGTAGAATTCGATATTAAACATCATTCTAGTTGATGTTTACATACATATATATATATATATATATATATATATATATATATATATATATATATATATATATATATATGTATATATATACATATATTTATTTTTTCAAATAAGTTACAAATCCCCCTTAATATCGAATTCGCTCTGCCTTGGGATCTCCAAAACTTAGGGAAATTTCTTTAATGATAAATATTTTTTCCCGGACTCGAACCTTTGACTGATAAAGATAAGAATAAACATTTGACTGTTTAGACAAGTCTAACCTATATTCCCATTTCATCGATTAATCTTCTTAACATCTAACACCCTATCATCTTTGTCAACCTTTCCATCGAATCATAAATGTAAAAAAAAAGAAACCTTTTTTGCAATTTATTGGCAATGATTTACACTGACTTTGAGATCGTTACAGAAGAAAGCGTTCCTATGAAACAAGCTTTTTTATGGAGCAAAACTTTATTTATATTCGCATTAATCCCGGAGATATTATAATAAAGTATGGTTACATTTCCGTCTTTCCAAATTATCATCTTCAACTCTATGCCCAACACTTTCTTCTTCGTCTACTAGCGTGTTTTTCCCATTCGTATGGGGTAAGACGGTTGCCTTCTTTTGAAGGACTTTGCTTTGGCTTTTGGGGTGGACCGTAGTCCCGACCGGCTGCTCAACACCTAATTCCTTAAAAACATCTCGGTCAATATTCGTACCAATAAAAGTAAACATTGATAAGTAATTGTCATATATCTTTAATAGCTTAATGCAACATCCATATTTCACCTATATAAATGAACATTGGCTCTTCTTGTTATTGGTATACTTCGGCTCTTCTAATTCATTTGCAGAGATCATCAGCATCCCTGTCAATTAGGTGACTCTCTCTCTCTCTCTCTCTCTCTCTCTCTCTCTCTCTCTCTCTCTCTCTCTCTCTCTCTCTCTCTCTCTCTCTATGATCTTTCAGAATCAGCTTTTTTTTATATTCACGATTGACATGTCATGACTTAGGAAGCCCATGGCCGTTACTAGTAGGGAATAACGTTAATTATATATATATATATATATATATATATATATATATATATATATATATATATATATACATACATATATATATATATATATATATATATATATATATATATATATATATATATATACATATATATATATATATATATATATATATATATATATATATATATATATATATATATATATATAAAATATTTATATACATATATATATACATATATATATATATATATATATATATATACATATATGTGTGTGTATATATAAATATATATATATATATATATATATATATATATATATATATATATAGACTACCTAATGGATTCTCTTAACTTATATTGAACCAAGGAACATCTATACTGACATGCATACATCTTCTAAGGAATTGAAAAGGTTTATTTTATAACTGATTTACTCTCAAGAATGCCCATATTAAGTAAACAAATACATTCGAATATGACTGACGGAACAGCAATGCGTTTGTAAAGCAAGAAATGTGACCATTTTCTTTTTCATTATTCGATTTGTCTATGTTGATTACCCTAGTTATAAAAAAATCAAATTACACCATAGTCATGAACCTTCTTGCATGTAACTAATACACCTTAAATGATTTGTATATGTAATAAATATTATTTTTCGTTCAAGGGAATTCCATTTCTTTGTCAGCGCTGTCGCAAACTCGGCCCAGTAACCTTAACTACGCTGATGATTGTTACCTTGGTGTCTTGTACAGGGATATGACTTATCATCTATGTGTTCTGATGAAGAAAGGAAATACGTAAATCTTTTATATAAAAACTCACGTTTCTTCCGATAGCACATGAAAAATTTACACCATTTTTTTCTATAACAATATTCATTTTCAATATGGACACAATCCTTGGACAATTTACCAACTACCAATTCTCTATCCTCTACCTTCCTAGCACACTTTTTGACAGACGTGGTCGTCAAATAATTGACTATAATAGTTGGAACAAGGTACCTCTGAGGCCATCTATTGGCCGTAAAGTAAAACTCTCTACAATATAAGGGACGGAACAATTGCTATTCTAGAGCTGTTGTTATTCTACGTAGTTTTTTACTAGTAATACTTACTATAATACCATGAAACATGATTATATGTTTCAAAATTAGATCAAGTAACTGTCTAATTACTTGATAGTTTCACCTATCATAACATGTGGCACTATCTGGCAACCCTCACCCTCATGATCCCCAAACGTTATTGAACTAACGATTGTTTGTTGTGAAAATAATTCTGTGACATTTAATAGGAAATTTTTATTTTTCTAAGAATTAAGTTGTGGCCAGACAACAATGAACATCAAAAAATTAAGTAATAAAAATGATTATGAAAGGATGATGGGGATAATTAGTAATTTGGTACTCTACTGGTAAATCCATCTATTAGTCATGAAAAATAAAATGTGTGGAGCGCTTTAATCCTTGCATTCTGGAACCTTCCATGACGTCATTTTGGTTTATAAATAGTCAAAATAACCTACTTAATTGGAACTGAAAATAATTTATACCTGCCTCACATGTTTCTCCATAAGTGTCAATCTATCACCTTTCTCCAATTGGATAGAATCATTCACATGAATGAAACAATGATCGAGTGCTGCCATCTTTTGACAACAAATAGAAACACTCGGATTCTATTCATATTTGAAAAAAATGTGTGATTACGAAAACATACTTTCATGGTAGTTTTTTTTTATGTATAAAAAATTCATAATTCCAATAATACTATTTTTATTCATACTTTTTGGCTCTAAATCATGATAATTATATGTAAAATATGGGTATTGTAATATGCATTACAAAAATATATTGAGCAGATCCCAATATTCTACAAGCAAAGAATTAGAACTTGGCCATAGAATTTTAAAACACCAAATTTATCCAAATTATATACATGTCCGCATTAAATACGTTGCCAGCTATTCATAGATATCAATCCTCTATGAGGTGTCTTGTTACATGTACAGTTAGAACCAAAGGAACGCCGACACTCGGGGGAAATATTTCGTTAGATGTCTCTATTGTTCCCATAACAAAACACACACGGTGTTGCTCTTCTTACTACTTCTACGAAATGGGCGGAGCCTTCACAAACCTTAGCGGACCAAAGACTGTAAAGGGCTGTCTTCGTTAGCAAAAACATACAAAAGTTACAAATCGAGTTGCCATATTTCAATTCTTTATTATCATTTGACGTCTCAAATATCCACTGCAAATACAAAACACACACACATTATATATATATATATATATATATATATATATATATATATATATATATATATAATATATATATATATGTGTGTGTGTGTGTGTGTGTGTGATTTTGTCGGTGTGTGTGTGTAATACCAATTTTCGTGCCAGTTTCTCGGACCAGGGTTCGATTCCCCGGCCGACCAGAAGCTATCACATCTTGAGTTGATTTCCCCTTGGTTCTCTGATCCCGAGGTATAGAGAGAATCCAGATAATAAGGGAGTATAATACATGGCTTATATAGATATGAAAAACACGTCTAAATGTGCAAAATTTATCATTATATATACATATAAATATATATATATATATATATATATATATATATATATATAGATATATATATATGTGTGTGTGTGTGTGTGTGTGTGTGTAGAAATCACAAAAGCTAACATATGATGAGCATAAAATAATCAAATATTATAGCCACGAAAGGAAAAATTAAAATACAAACTCAGTTCTCTTTTTGTGACTATAATAATATATATCTATATCTAGCTATCTATCTATCTATCTATCTATATATATATATATATATATATATATATATATATATATATATATATATATATATATATATATATATATATATATATATATATATATATATATATATATATATATATATATATATATATATTTATTTGATTTCATAACTTGAAGAAAATAGCAGACAACTTAAGAGCTAAAAATTCAGTGGTCTTTATAAAAAAACGAAGGAAAAATAGCATTTGGGTCTGCACCTCCATAAGCATAAACATCCATGAAGAGTGTCCTAATTCCATAGGACTTAAATGCTAAAGTAGTTAGTTTAGCTTCAGAAAAAAAAAAAAAAAACAGGAATAAGGAAGATCTATTTTTCCAACATTCTACTTACTGTCTGTTATGGTCAGCTATATCAAAACGTAATTATACGAAATCCCCTTTATTGTTTTATTCCCCCATGAATTAATTCATCATAGAAATTAGCAAAAGAGTAACAGATGAGAAAATAATACCCAGCAAACACACACACACACACACACACATATATATATATATATATATATATATATATATATATATATATATATATATATATATATATATATGTGTGTGTGTGTGTGTGTGTGTATGTGTGCGTGTGTGTGCACGTGTGAAGGTACCCCGTTCCTACTCTTCCCGTAAGCTAACTTTCGTTTTGACGTCCCGATTGCGTATCAATCTTTTGGGGGTCCTGATGAAGGGCAACAAACTCTTTCCTCAGAGTATTCGTTTGACCAGTTCCTCTTCTGCCGTTGCACTTCTTGGTCGAATTTCTTTTGATGAACATCTTGAAGGCGTTTCATTAAAATGTCCTTCGTATAATGACCCTAAGAGGTCTCGTGTTTCAAATTGCCTCTCCTGATGATGATGATTTAGATTGACGCGCCTATATACAAGGCGGACCACGGGCTGCCACCTTGTGTTGGCAGCCCGTAAGGGGAACGGAGCGTTGGTTGTATCTTTTAAAAGCTGTTACGAACACTGATGACAGACAGAATGACGACCGAAACTGGAGCCCGAAGTTCAAATCTCGGGCGCAGTAAAAAAAAAAAACTCCGATGCCAAACCCGTTCCTTCGTCGGTCTTAGATAATTTTTTTTCTTATAAGCACGTGGTATCAGGAAGACGTCCAATTTAAATGTCTCTCCTTAGAAGTTCTTCCTCTTAGAGGAAAAAAAATTGCTTCAGATTGAAGAATTTTACCTTTCTCTGGTCCTTCAATATTCTCTACTTCTGTGCAGTTTCCGGCTTATTCTGCACAATCTTTATTTTTGGATCTTCAACATTATGGACTTTACTTTCTCATTTCAAATCTGCACAATTGGAAAGTAATCAACAAATAATAACTAGTTTTCCTTTTCGGATTTTTATTTCTTCTCTCCCGTTCTCCTTCCTGTCTCCCTCTTTTTCCTGTATTTTCTGTCCGAATCCTTTCAAATGAATCCATTATTAGTCTTGAAGATTCTTGTTTAGCTTTACATAACTGCCTTCCTAATTCCACTTGTCGTTGATTCCTTTTAGACGATGTATTTTGGTTTTCTCCCAAAGTCGCAGACTCAAAAATTCTCTCAACATTCACCAAAGCATTTTCTGCATCACCCAAATCTTGTTTCCTTTTTCATGGCCTCAGAGGCAAGTCGGTGATAAAATCTTGCAAATTTGGGTTGATCAATAAAACGATTAAAACCATCTAGTTGGCAGTAGCCTACTATACACAGGTCCCGATATGGCATGAATAAATTTACCCTCAAAGGGCGTATGACAAGTAATAATCTAGAAAAAAAAATCAGAATCTTGATGCTGTAATTTTCAGCACAGTTGTAGGGCTCTATAAGGGTTGGTTCTTCAGGTCGATTTCTCGGGTAGTATTGTGGAAACTCTTAAACTGGACTTTTGAATCTTCTCATGAATGGGTTTAATCATACAAGGGACTAATTTCACGCCATCATTTTTACAAAATCTAAATTCTTCCATATAGATTCCAATTGTGCTTTGAACTGATCCAGTTCCATAAACATCAGGCACCAGCTGAAAATATCTCAGTCGTCATGAAACTCAGTTCCTTCAGGTTGATCCTTAACCACATCACTATTACTGATTACTGAAACTGAATACTATCCAACTGCTACATTCTCATTTACATCTATCAGTAAGTTTTCCAAAAATCAGGGTAATAAAACTAGAAAAATAAACACACGTACCGCACAAAAGAAACTATACAACACTAACTGAAAATGCTAAGCTAAAAGGGGAGGAAAACTTTGCTTACAACTTTGAAATTAAGTTCTTAAAGCACACCCACTCCTTGCCCCATCAGTACCATATTCTAGATAGCTATTGTGCATTTCTTTACGAACTCTAGCTCAAAATTAGTTCTTATTTAAATATAATTCTGTTTTATCTATTGAAATCCTTGGGGTCATGTTCCTTAAAAATGGCGTGACTTTATTCTTTTTTTTTTTTCCTGTCGTTTCAAGAAGCGCACTATAAAGACGTAGCGCAACAGATTATCGGTAACTAAATAATATCAGCTTAGTTTGAAATAAAGTTTGTAATTTTAACACTGAAATGGATAACGCGGGGTTATGCTGCCAACTAACCATAAAGAGCTCATCTGTAACATGACTGGTATGGAATGAACATCTTGGCCCCCCAATCTTCTTTGACTCTCACTATTCTCTCCCTCTCTCACCCCTTCTCACTCTCACCCCTTCTCACTCTCACCCCTTCTCAATCTCACACCCTCTCGCTCTCACCACCCTCAGACTCTCTCTCTCTCTCTCTCTCTCCATAATATATGATAACAGATAGCGTCGAGTTTATATCCCCCACTTACATAAAACTCAATTTCAAAATAAATATCATCTTGAGAAACATTACAAGTTCCATTCTCTAGAGATATGATGTTCGTGAAGTGAATCTTTACCTCACTAAGAGTTGGAATTGTTGAAAGATAAACAGGCAAGAATAGAAGTAATAAGAAGTAATAATGTTGTTTCTGGAAGGGTTGCAAGATTTCGGTAGGTTTGAATAAATGGATAAATTCCAGGAATTTAGAAGGTAAGAAGTACTAATTACGTTTAATAAATGCAAAGAAATATCTTGCAATTCCAAATTATAAAAGGGCTCAGTGTGCTGGCCAATATTCACCTCGCCAGAACTCTATCAAAATTTACGTTTTGGTCCAATTATTATTATTATTATTATTATTATTATTATTATTATTATTATTATTATTATTATTGCCTCCGCCAAGGAGGTCATGATTTCACCTCTGTCTATTTGTTTGTCACCAACCTAACTAAAAAAGTTACGGGCGAATTTTGACCAACGTACTACAACATATTAAAAACGATGTAATCTGGCCGACTCTCTCTCTCTCTCTCTCTCTCTCTCTCTCTCTCTCTCTCTCTCTCTCTCTCTCTCTGAATGTCATTTAGGCCAGTATAACCCATGTATCATGTAGGGTGGTTTTTTATTATCATTTTACATCGAGCCATATCTGCAAGTACTTTTTCTTTCATCGGTGTCTTGAACAAGTAGCTGCTCTTAACGCAAGGAATTGTTTAGCTGCGATACTCCAATAATTTCTACATGATTTTGCGGATTCATGATATACTGTATATGTATATATATATATATATATATATATATATATATATATATATATATATATATATATATATATATATATATATATATATATACAAATGTGTGTATGTGTGTATTCAGTATTTGCAGTGGATATTCGAAACGTCCAATGATAAAATAGAATGAAATATGGCAACTTGATTTGTAAAATTTTGAAGCTTTCACTAGCAAAAACACCCTTTTGCTGTTTTTGATTCGCTAAGGCTGGGAGAGGGCTCTGCCTAATTCATAGTAGTAGTAAGAAGAGCAACACCTTTCCTGTTTTCTCATGGGAACACCAGAGATAGCTTACAAAAGATTTCCCCCGAGTGTCTGCGTTCTTTTGATTCTAACTGTACCAGGGGGGGGGGGGGGTTTAGGAGTGTTTTGAGCGGAAAGGAAGGGGCTAAGAATTGAAAAGGCCCTGACGATTGGGGGTCTGCGGGTCCCCCGCCAGAAAGTTTTTTTATGAGGATACGCCCTTAGATGTGATTTTCTGGCATCTGTCAAAAGATTGTAGCAACAACAAAGTATTATTTTTGGATAAAATAATTACGATATTTTTACACATTGACTACAATGAAATACCGGTAAGCCTACTTAATGAATTTTCCGAACACATGCTAACGATACGGATTCTCTGCTATAAACTCATTCCCAATATCGATGAAGTAAGGGCTCTCAGCTTTCTAAGTCTACCATGTTTTACTTATGATATATTACAGTATATCTATTATTTGTTTTTGGTTGCAATTTTATTTCTAAATTGTATCGGCTTTTATGTTTTTAATTTTGTCTAATCTATAGTTTACATATAACAAATATCTAATGTTTTAAACTATGGTGTTAAGGTATAAAGATAAAACCCTCACAAACAAAGAAGTACTCCATACACTTGATAATACTGCATCGGTCATAAAAAAATCAAGGTTTTTCAAATATTTTTCTATTAAAAAAAACAATATATACATGTATATATATATATATATATATATATATATATATATATATATATATATACCTATACATGTATATATATATATATATATATATATATATATATATATATATATATATATATATATGTATATATATATATATATATATATATATATATATATATATATATATATATATATATATATATTTATATATATATGTATACATAAGATAATTTTGCATATTCGTACGTGATTTTATATATACATTCATATAAGCCATAATATCGGATTCTCTCTTTTTGGTGTAGTGTCGAGTCACTGGTTTCTTAGTTTCTTGGGCCTAAGTCGATTCTCTGGCCAACCATAAGCTATTATCCATAAGTTGATTCCCCTTTTAGTCTCTGATGCTGGGTTAAAGAGAATCCAATATTGAGTGAAATTCATGCCTAATATTAATATATATATATATATATATATATATATATATATATATATATATATATATATATATATATATATATTATATATATATATATACACACACATATATATATATATATATATATATATAGATAGATAGATAGATATATGAATATATATACAGTATATATATACATATACATATATATACTAATATATATATATATATATATATATATATATATATATATATATATATATATATATTTATATATGTGTATATATATACATACACACATATATATATATATATATATATATATATATATAGATAGATACATACATACATAGATAGATATATATGTGTGATATATATATATATATATATATATATATATATATATATATATATATATATATATATATATATATATATATGTGTGTGTGTGTGTGTGTGTGTGTGTGTGTCTGTGTGTGTGTCACGACCCTGCCATAGGAAAAATAATATCGCTGTGTTACTCGAAGAGCTGAAATTAATAAATTAGGATATTAGAATTTAGTAAATTAAAGGAATTAGGGATTCTTGTATAGAGTTAAAAGAAGGTCGGGTATTTTGCTTTAGAGGACATGAAAGGATCAACGAAAATGGCGGCGGTTTTCTTGTCACTAAAAATTCTGCAGGTAACATGGTAGAATTTTATTGGTATCAGTGATAGAAATGCAGGATCGATAATCAAACTAAATAAAAAATATAAAAGGAAGATTATTCAAAAGTATACACAAACAATAGGGGAAGAAAGAGTAACTTTTTAGGAAGATCTAGAGATATCTTGGAAAAAACAAAAGACTATTTACTTTTTTTTATTTCTATAGCAAAATAGGTCAAAAGAAGTGAATAGAATCAGCTGTAGGACCAATGAATGACAGAGGACACATGATTGCAGAATTTGCTGACAAAAAAACAATCTAAAAATTACGGTATCTTTAATCTTATAAAAATGAACATAGAAAATGGACATGGAGAAGCACATATGTAGAAACAAAAAACGAAATAAATATTATTCTCAGTGAAAAGGTTTATTTAATTTAAGAGGTCATAGTGTTAAAAAAGTTAAAAGCAAGTGACTATTGAATTATGAGAAGTATAATTTGTCTAGATCTTGGAAAAGAAAAAACTAATATTAAGAAAGAAAATAAAACTCCTTTGATAAAAGAAGACTGTGATGAGTTTAGTTTAGCAATACAAAATAGGCACTCATATAATTAGCCTACATGACGAAATGGAAGCAAATAAAGACAATATTAATAGTAATTCAACACAATTTGTATTGGAATCTGCAAAAACAAGATCAAGGAATACTATCATAAAACACCAAAAATCTAACAAAGGAAAGATTGGAGATCCAAAACAACTAAGCAACGAAAAACTCAAGATATCTGTAAACACAATCAGAGCAGAATTGATGAAACACTAAAGAAAGGAGGAAGCATCAAGGTCATGAAAAGACTTGGAAGAATTTGCATTAACGGATGAAAATGGATATATCAACAAATGTAACAGAATAAGTAAAAAAAAAAAAAGTAGAAGGCCATGAAAAGAGACAGATGTCCTAAGAAATTATTTTAATAATAGAGGGAATATATTTCATTGTTGTAAATCTCTCTGGTCTTTACACCAAATGTTTGCAAGAATGCTATATACCTTCAGCTTAGAAAAAAAATATATAATTATATTAATTCGTAAGAAATAAGCACAAAAGACCTGAAAAATTACCGCCCAGTAATGTACAAAATATATATAAAAAAAATCATATTTCGCAAAATGGAAAGAAAACTATACTTTAATCAACCAAGAGAGCAGGGGCGTTTTAGAAGCGGATATTGAACAACTGATCATATCCATGTAATATTAACCAGCTAAAGATACAGTCACCTGAGCATGACAAACTACTATCTATGGGATTTAACGGAAACCCTAAAAATACATGAATTTAGTGGGAAAATTCTAATTGAGAGAAGGAGTTCGGGCCGCTTCACACGGGTCGAGCGGTTTGAAACTGTGCGGCGACCGTGAGGTTTAGTAATCAATGTTGATCAAGGAGGTCCTTAACATGCTGCGGGAAACAACCGTGCGGCAGAATAACTGGATGGTAGTTTATTTCCAAACCGCCAGCACTGCTAAAGAAGTTTATGGCACCCTTCAGAAGAAAGGTTCTCCCCCGTGCTGTAACAGTAGTTCAGCTGTTGCAGGAGGTAGGCGATCTTCTTTTGCTGCTATTTTTCAGTGATTAGTATTAATTGTTTTATTATTGTTTTCGCTATTATTATTATTATTATTATTATTATTATATATATACATACACACACACACACACACACACACACACACACACATATATATATATATATATATATATATATATATATATATATATATATATATATATCATTATTTGTCAATTACTATCTTTTTGTTGGAGGGCCAAGTATACACTTTCTAGGGAAGGGTCGGGAAGAGAGTTTCATCTTCAACGGCCCCCTGCCCTGGCCAGCCCGACACAGGATTCAAGAAGTCATTTCTCTTTTAGGGGTTGTGGACAGGGGTTAAATGTGGATTCTTGATACAGTCTGAAAGATATTGTACCATTGCCTAAATCCTTTTTGCTAACCATTAATGTTCTAGCAAATATTGCTAACCTAATACATTATTAATTGATTTGTAAACGATAGCAACAGTAGAATAGAGTAGCTGCTGTTGTTGGAAAGTTGATAAGAAACCAAATTTGAGCATCAACTTTGCATAATAGATAACCAATGTAATACACAGTAGATACCGATGACAATCAGAATTTAGTATTCCGTATCGAAAATAAGTTATATAGAGGTAAATGAGGACGCTATTACAAATCTTATATAAAAAAAGCTAATTATTCTCAGAGCGACGTAATTTTCCGAAATTTTGTCATGAAACTATGATATACTTGTTTTCCCAAAATGTTTTCTCTAATTTGCTGGGTAAAATAAACAAATAGATGCCATAACCACAAATGCATTACCCATACTAATACCCTAAATGTAACTTATCAATGAGTATATAATTGCTATCTTGAGAAATTACACAGCATGGAGATCAAACTGACTTCTTATCAATTTCATGCACAACGTTATCATAATGTTGATTCAAATAGACTTAACTCTGTAGGATTAAGTCCCTATTTATAGTAATCAAGTGTCCGAATTAGAACAGCAATGTGGTGTTGGATGTGGGCCTTTGGGCCGGATGAATTACTCCAGGTTGATGGGCGCTAAAGGAACGAAAAATACATTGCTATCCTTGAAGCTCTAGTTCTGGGAGTTCGAGCAATAGCCTTACCATATCTCCTCAGCCTATCAAGGTCGTAGTTGAACCACAATATCTATAGTTGATGCAGTAAGCGGGGAGAGGGAAAACCAAATATAAGAATATCTTGAGTATAAATGTTTGATTGTCATTTTAATCACTAAATCACACAGCTGAGGAGCAATACACTTAGATTCCTTAATATTTTCTCTCACTCTTTAGATTTTATTTTCGGAGAGTCTTCCTGTATCTCCTGACATGTTGTGTTAGGTATTTATTCTTCAACATTTGTGTTCCTCTGCCTCATTCTTCAACATTTGTTCCTTTTTTTTAATCTTACATTTATTAAACATTCTCATTATTTTTAAAATGAATGGCCTTCCACTCCAGTGCTCGTCGTGCGCTCTCAATTTTGATTCCTATTTTCTGATTATCTCTCTAGAAAAGAAATCTCTCCCGAGCGGCAGCATGAAACACCTGCACTTGCCCATTCCAACCTGGAACTATTTGATATTTGTATAAAGCCAAGACAAGATATTCATTAGTTGAAAGATTTTGGAAGCATTATACAATCATCTCTATTGGAAACATTACATAATAATGCTAAACAAAATTTGTATATCCATTAATATCTAAAAGGAGTTTATGTGCTGGTTGATTACTTCGTTAATTACAGTGAGCTCAAACAATTTGATCTCTCTCTCTCTCTCTCTCTCTCTCTCTCTGTCCATTAGGGTGGTATACCTCATGTATGGTATTGTATATTAATATTTTACAACACCGAACCATAATTGAAACTAATTTTTCTTATATGAGTGACTTGAACAAGACTAGTTTAGCTTTTAGCGGAAGGAATTGTTTAGCTACACTTCAATAATTTTTACATGATTTTACAGATTTAAGATATATATATATATATATATATATATATATATATATATATATATATATATATATATATATATATATATATATATATATATATGTGTGTGTGTGTGTGTGTGTGTGTGCGCGCGCGCATGTGTGTGTGTGAGTGTGTTTGTGTAATCAGCATTTGTAGTGGATATTCGAGACGTCAAACGATAATACAGAATGAAATATGGCAACTCGATT
>NC_090727.1:191755460-191757960 GCF_036898095.1 Palaemon carinicauda
AAATTTTTGCCGTCTCAAGAATACTTGTAATGTAATAACGGAAGGTCAAAGATGTGGAAAATATCATCATCCATTACTTCATGGAGCATTTTCAGAGGGTCTGATGTACAGTACTACTCTTTCCATCAAATCCAAATATTTAGTAAGAGACAAAGCACTGCTAATGATTAGTAAATTATACAGCAATGGCACACCTTTGAATACGTTGTGGGACACTGGAAGTGATATAACGCTAATAACATTTGCTACTGCTTATAAACTAGGTTTGAAGGGTAGAGACATTGAATTAACTATCACTAAGGTAGGAAGAAAGGTAGAACTTATAAAGAGTAAAGAATATGTAATCAAAGTGACTGATCTTGAAGGTAAACACTGGTATTTCACGGCTTACGGCATAGAAGAGATAACATCTGAGGCATGTAAGGTAGACCTGACAAATATCGTTCTTTTGTTTGATGATATCCGTCTTTCTGATGTGGAACGTCCATTTGGTGAAATAGAGTTGTTAGTAGGATCCGATTGGTGTACACTTATGCCACAAGTCAAACAGTCTGTTGGGAATTTACAATTGATGCAAAACATGTTCGGATATTGCATAAGAGGCTCCCATCCATCGATTAAGTTTGAATCTTCGAACAATAGTTTCAATGTCAAAGTTAATCAAATTTCTAGTGTGGTTAAAGTAGAGGAAATTAATGTTAACAATAATGAATTTTTAAGGATGGATTTAGATAAATTTTTCAACATTGAAAGCTTGGGCACATACTGTATACCGAAATGTGGAGCATGCAAATGTGGATCATGTACATTAGGTGATAAAAGTTATACAATTAGAGAAGAAAGGGAGTTAGATATGATTTCAAAGGGCTTAGAATATAACTGTGAGGAAAAATATTGGACTGTTAAATATCCCTGGATTAGGGACCCTAATGAATTGCCTAATAATGTGGCGGTAGCTATTGCAAGAATGAGATCGACAGAGAAGCGATTAACTAAGATAGGTTATAAATATACACAGTTGTATAATGATCAAATAAAAGACATGTTGAGTAGAGGCGTTGCAAGAAAATTATCTTGGAAGGAAATGAGGGAATATGATGGGCCTATACACTATATTCACCATCACGAAGTATTAAAAGAAAGTTCAACCTCAACCCCAGTCAGAATAGTGTTCAATTCTTCAGCAGATTACAAGGGCCACAGACTTAATGATTATTGGGCAAAAGGACCCGATTTATTGAATGACCTAGTGGGAATTTTATTAAGATTCCGTCAGGACAATGTTGCAGTCATAGGGGATATATCCAAAATGTATAATGCAGTAAGATTGAAAGAATTAGAGCAGCACACCCACAGGTTCGTATGGCGAGATGCAGATTCTAGTAGACCCCCGAACCACCATGTACTTACAGCTGTGGGTTTTGGAGACCGACCTAGCGGTGTCATTGCTATAACAGCTCTTAAGAAAACTGCTTCAATTAAGGAGAATGAATTTCCGGAGATCAAGAACATTATAGATAGGAATACATATGTAGATGATATTATTTTTAGTTGTGAAGAGGTAAATAAAGCTAAAGAGCTTATGGGTAATATGAATTTGGTGCTAAATGAGGGTGGTTTCAAAATCAAACATTGGATTATGTCTAACAATGAAACTTTAGACAATGAATTAAAATTGTTATATGCTGGTGAGGAAAAGGTTCTTGGTTTACACTGGATTCCTAGAAAAGATATATTCTTCTTCAAGATTAAGGTGGACTTTAATAGATCCAAGAAAAGAATTTTCGAAAATGGAATAGACATAAATACATCCAATCGGATAATACCTAAAGACTTAACAAAGAGAATGGTACTCAGTCAAGTATCTACGATTTATGACCCTTTAGGACTTATCATCCCCTTCACTTTGAATGCAAAAGTCTTAATGAGAGAGCTAATCACAATTAGTCGATCGGAAGGCAATAGATGTGACTGGGACGATCCCATGTCTGACGAAATGAGAGAGAAGTGGAGTAAATTTTTTCTTGATATGCGAGAGTTGGAATTTTTGTCATATGCGAGATGTGTAAAACCCCTAGATGCAAAAGGGGATCCAATGCTAGTTATATTTTCAGACGGCAGTTCAGTTGCATATGGTGCATGTGCTTATGTAAGGTGGGGCCTAGAAGGGGATTCTTATGTATCGCAATTGATCCTTGCTAAGAACAGAATTGCTCCCACCAAAAAATTGACAATACCTAGATTAGAGTTATGTGGTGCCGTACTGTCATGTAGATTAAGAGATATAATTGTGAAACAAAGTGATTGGAAATTCAAATCTATTGTACATATTGTTGACTCATCAATTGTAAGAGCACAGATTCAGAAAGAATCTTATGGATTTAATACCTTTGTAGCCAACAGGGTGGCAGAAATTCAGTCTAGAACAGACCCTACTGAATGGTGGTGGGTTAATAGTAAGAACAATCCAGCAGATTTTACCACTAGACCATGTCCTCCT
>NC_090727.1:191762960-191770460 GCF_036898095.1 Palaemon carinicauda
AGGTCGGTCTAAAAAGCTTTAATGATACATCATTATTGATCTGATAGAACCAACTGATGGCAATGTGATTAAGGAATAATTAGAAAAGGATGACTCGAGAAATAATTGGAATTACCTTGCATTTCTGTGGACTTCCAAAAAGATCCTAAGACCAATTCAAACTGCGAACAGACATAAATGAAACCGAAAAAACTTGCATCTAAGAGAGCGGAGTAGTCTAGCTGAATGATTGCAGTGGTATTCCTTGATTGAATGTTACCTTTGGTGTTGCCTAGATAGAAACTTAGAGGGCTTTCGTAACCTGCAAAGGCAAGGTACAGTATAATGTCCTTATGATAGATCGTATATACATAGGAACAGCAGCCTGTCTCTCTCTGCTCAGACTAGGTCAGGACAAGGGAGGGATAGGCAATGACTGCGTATGACTCAGAAGGTAGATTAATTATTATTATTATTATTATTATTATTATTATTACTTGCTAAGCTACAACCCTAGTTGGAGAAGAAATATGCCCAAGGTCACAAATATGGAAAATAGCCCAGTGAGGAATGGAAATATGGAAATAAGTATACTACAAGAGAAGTAATAAAAAATTGAAATAAAATGGTTTAAAAGCAATAACAATATTAATATAAATTACTCAAATATAAACTTTTGAAACTTAAAAAAAAAAAAAAAAACTAAGAGGAAGAGAAATAACAAAGAATAATGTGCCTAAGTGTACCCTTAAGCAAGTTTCTTATGGCTCAACTTCTTGGTCCCATATTTAGAATGTGATTTGGTTGCTAATATTTTTTTTTTCTTTCAATATAATCTACTGTATAATATTGAGATACTACTGCTAGAGAGTTTGGGGGTCTTTTGACTAGCCAAACAGTACTACATTGGATCCTTCTCTCTCGTTACGGCTCATTTTCCTTATGCCTACACACACACTGGATAGTCTGACCTATTCTTTACATATTCTCCTCTGTCCTCATACACCTGACAACACAGGTTACCAAACAATTCTTCCTCACTCAAGGGGCTACTGTATTGTAATTGTTCAGTGGCCACTTTCCTGTTGGTAAGGGTAGAAGAGACCCTTTAGGTATGACAAGCAACTCTTCTAGGAGAAGGATACTCCAAAATCAAAATATCGTACTCTAGTCGTGGGTATTGTCATAACCTCTGTACCATGGTCTTCCATTGCCTTGGGTTAGAGTTCTTTTGCTTGAGGGTACACTCGAGCACACTCTGTTATCTTATTTCTTTTCCTCTTGTTTTGTTGAAGTTTTTGTATTTTTATAGGAGATATTTATTTTCATGTTGTTACTCTTCTTAGAATATTTAATTCCCCTTTTTTTTCTTTCCTCACTGGGCTATTTTCCCTGTTGGAGCCCCTGGGCTTATAGCATCCTGCTTTTCCAACTAGGGTTGTAGCTTAGTAAGTAATGATAATAATAATAGTAAATGTGATGTGATTAACAAATGTACGTTGCAGGAATACCCCATTTTGCTATAATTATTCACTAAGTTTACCGGTTCTGAATGTAAGATATGTCATTAGTTGTCTTTATAAAAAGGTACAGTAAATAAGATGAGAACGGAAAAGGGAGATTCTTAAAATAAATAATAACCAGGTTTTTCTTTGGAGTAATTTATGATATGAAGAAATAAAAAAAATCATGAAGTAAAGCTTGAATTTTACGAAAACCTTAAAATTTTGATGAAATTAAAACGATATGATAAAAATCTTCCGTTGAATAGATGCTACAAGAAGAATCAGTCCTTGGGCCAAGGCCCAAAATTTTACGTTTCGGTACCACCTGGGTGGGCAAATTGCGGTTGCTATTTTTCTATTGGTATATATCCCTAGATCACATTTTGACCTGAAAACCCCTGCAGAGTGGCAGCTTATTACTGGCAATCGCCTCCCGAATAGACAAACCTAACTTCGGTTCGACTCAGAAAGAGATACTTTCTCCGAGCATCATCTCTTATGTCATTATGTCAACTCACGATTTACTAATCACTAGTAAATACATATTATGGCCCTACTTACTAGCCTAAGTACATATTTCCAATAATGCATTGATATTCACACGGCTTTCGACAAATTTGCAGAGCATTTGGTCGGTAATTCCATTTTTTTTTTTTTTTTTTTTTTATAATTTATTTCCTACTGCCAAGTTTCCTGTAGTCGACAAATAAACCATGTTGCATTTTATAAGTTTACAACTTACGGAAACCTAATTAGCGGCAATTAGTTTGAACTGAATAATTGGTTGATAATACTGTTCCAACCGTGTGTCACACGATCGTACATAAATTATTTTGTATATATTATGCTTGTATCTGCGCTCTTCCCTCGCACTAAAAAGAACCAGAATAAACATGTCTGCTTTTTTCCTCTCTAACATTGTCTGTTTCTCGAACATGAAAATTCCTGTTGCCTTGAGGTTTTGTATATAAAAGAGTGTTCTTTAATAAAGTTACTCAGTTGATTGCATCCCGCCTTTGAGTTAAAACCTTCTCTCGGCAGTCACAATACAATGAATCTTGTGGCATCATTTATTATACAGCTGGTTCACTCTATTTTAATAACTGGTGTGTTCAACTTAACTTACTTTTACTCAATCTAAATTAAGCCGATATCATTGTTAGTAGAGTCCAAACTTCCAACTATATTACGACACGTGATTCAGTCACGATTATCGTCTACATCAAAGTCTCTTAATTCCCGAATTGACTCTTGCTCACTCGGTTGATTGCTGCAGGTTTGTAGCATGCACATATTTCTGTACTTCATACCATTGGTGAGACATATGCAATGTGGTAATTTGTAGGATCTCCCACACTTGCAGGAGATAAAGTGTTGCACTGAATCTGGTGCTGGTGAGCCACGCATCCAGTTAATGACCAGCTTTCCATCATGGTCCTTGGGATTTGGTACAGAAGGTCGAGTCTGCAGGGACCGCCTCCATATGGCAACCTGATAGTTGGCATGGGCAACATGCATTGAGAGTCAAACCTCATAAGATGGGAGCTGACTGGATTCGACTTAACCACGTTTCTCACAAAAGAGTTGATAGCGAAGTGTGTTCATCTGTTGTGCAAGTGCAGGGTGCATACATAGGACATGTGATTTCTTGCACTTCTGAAACAGCTCATTGGATACATTCCATGAACTTCCAAGCTCAGTGAATGGCTCTTGGAAGGTCTTTTAAGTGCTCAAAAGCTTGAAGGTACCCATCTTTCCACAACCCGTAAATGCACTGACGGTATCACAACCAGTGAAACCATGCATCCCAACCAGAGCACCACATACATTGCTTCCCAATGAGTTGCTTAGCTTAGTAATGTCAAGGAATCTTGTTCTGGTCTGTGTTTTGCATTTCTGATACAGGTTGCCTGGGATATAGTTGCTCAAGCCCAACCACAATACCAACACATCTGTCCTCAGCAGTAATGATCACAGCCTTTTAATTAGACTCTGCTGCATTGAGAGCATTCAGCAACATGCTGGTGTCTCCTTCTTTTTTAGAGGATTTGAGCTCCGCAACCTCTTCCCATTAGTCTTTGCCCATCTTGAAACAGTCATTCTCACAGGGGACATACAAAATCTTGTTTTGGAGTTTCTCCTTGTATTTGTATCCTTTTCATTTTTCTACCAAGAACTTGATTAGATTTGCCGTGTTAGCAGAGCTGCAAAGTAGTTTCTGCCAATGCTGGATGTTATGGCCAGGCGCAATATTCCTGAACTGGATGCCCCTGTCATAGAACTGAGTTGTTGGTGGATTTAACTCCAGTTGTTCTTTTTTAAAAGATTGGTACGCTTCCTCTACTATCCTGTCAGCATCAAGGAGATCACTGGCTACATCTGGCGGTACAACAGTGGCAGTTGACATGCTGATAAACTGGACTGAATGGGTTCAACCAGCCGGTGTCCATGAGTTCAACATGGGATTGAACGACAGGTTTAGACTGAAACCTTTTGTTCCTCCAGCTGTTTGTGTGTCCTTATTGACAGTCTTTTAAATAGTTTGGTACACAGGTATTCTCCCAAATGAATTCCTGTTGCCAATCTGGACAGAGAATCCACCTTGTATGAAGTGTGCATGTACTTCAGGGTGTTCAACTGGTAGTCTCGACATCGTGGCATAGTATTTTATGGCAGGAAGCGTGCATAGTTGAGTTTATTGTAGGCTAAGCATCAAGGGATCATCTGTCGGATAGAGGCAAGGTGAAGCATCCAGTCCCCTTCTCTAGAAGCCCTAAGTAATCCTAGCATGATCTCTGTTATGTCAAAATAGGACACCCAGAATGTGGAAAGACCCTGTCTTTCTCTGAGAGAATCTATATAGGCTTAAAAGAGCTCCATGATACGGGTGTATGCTGTGGTCTTTAGGAGGTCTGTGAGTGATGCCCCAGAGACATTTTCATGGAAACTGGCAACACTCTTTATGGTTTCTTCCAGGTAATGAGTCTCTCTAGGATGCATGATCTCTAGCCATGGATGGAAGCCTCTCCAGGCAAGCCTCATCAGAGCCTTATAGACACGTTTTAAAGTCTGATTGTATGGTTGTAATTGCAGCCATCCATCACACCAGTTACAGATCCTTCAGCGATCACGCCCGACTCCACACAGAGGTCTCCCAGCCCTGCATCCTGAAACCGTTTCACAAAAATGGAGAGCTAATTGCAGATTATGTGGAACACCCACATTCTGATGACAATGCTGCTGAATTTCTCGTGCTTCCATTCTATTTCTTCTGCCTTGGCATAAAGTACTTGGTCGAACACACAGACAATTTCGTTCAACTGCAGATATTTCATGATTTTCAGTGACTGGTTTAACAAATTATGCACAGTAGACAATTCTGCCACAGGAGCATTGATCGTTGGTAAGTAGCGTGCGGTGTCTTTGGCCACTGTGACTTGGTCATGGATCTGGATGTTGAAACAGGTCCAACTGCTAATGGTTTGATATTTGGGGACAGACATTCTTTTAAGTAACCAAACAAGTACTTTTTCCTTTGCAACCTGGGCATCTGCATTTGTGTTGACATCTATACATTCAAGAGCATAGCGTTACTTCTTATCTAGTGTGGCCAATTCCCTTGAATTATGTTACTGCTATCTGCATGGGCTCATCGAAACCGGAAAGTGTTATTCAGTCTCAATCTCCTAGTGTTAGTTATTCTTAACTAAAATAGCTTAACTATTTAAATACATATGATGCTTAATGCGCTGGGTGTATCTGAAATAAATTTAGCTTAAGTTCTATACCTGAAAGCTTCGAGTTTTTCAGATTCAGCGATCTCCGTGAAAATGGAAATAGCTGAAAACTGAAATGCTAAAAACTGAATGTTGAAACCGGCATTCATTTGCACGATTATGATTAACCAAATAATTTTGGTAATGTTATGTAATGCCCAATAACATAAATTTTCATATGGTATTGGCCGATTTTGCATATTTCGCAAAGGCACCGACCCCCAAAAATTGTAACATGAAAAAGAGTATGAAAAGCTGCTTTTGAGCAAAGGTTATCACATATCAAATCACTTATATCAACACCATAAACATCTTAGAAGAGGTAAACTTTAGCCCTCTGAGATGGTACCAACATCTGGTCTGGCCCTAGGACTAAATGTAGCAATGATAAACATTTACTACATGATTTGGAGACAGAGATTTTTTTTCTGATATGAATCAAGTAGGAAGAATTAGAACAATTTTATTACAATTCGACGAGTCGACAATTTCTGCTGATTGATATTTGAACGGAATGATGCAAGCGCTCTAACAATTAAAGATATGACCCAAGAGGTAGTAAGCTAATGAGTTTTTTTTTGTAAATATATAATCATACACTAAAAGTAATTGTAGAGATTACTGCTTAAATGTTCTATGTATTTTATCGAGATGCTGTTTTTACAAAATGCATTTTCACCATGCAATATTCAATTATACGGTGAAAATGGTTCCAAAAACATGAATATAGCTCTAAAATAGCTTTAAATTGCGTCTGCTTCCGGGGGCTTACAGCGTTCCCCAAGCTCCCAGCTGATTTGGTCATGGTTTCTTAAACAACCCACCCACAACGGTTTTATAAATTGCTGGATCCATGCTTGTTCTCCTGAAGTTGAATCTCTCCACTGATGTATAGAAAAGTCATGGGCTCGCCTAAAAACTTCTTTTAACATTGCCCATAAATCAAGTAGTTTGTGAACGATCTTTCTCGGCTCTTAAGAGAACGAAAACTCATTTGTGCAGTATCAAGACTCAAGAACATCCGGAAATATTAATTTTAATGAGTGTCGAAAAGAAGAATCTGGCTAAGCTAAACACCTAATATATTATTTACAGTGTTGCTACTAAACAGGCTGAACTGTATACACTGTTACTCTCTTAGGGTCAATTTATCTACTTCATTTGGTAAAAAGTAATTTTGTATTCTCTGTAAATTACTTTGCTGAAGATATATTTAGGCTAATGTTCGTGGATGATATTTCTATTATTTTTATGAGTCTTTCCAAGTTGTGATGAGTGTGACCAAGTTTCATGGATGTTGATGCCAGGGCCGAGTTTAAGACCTTGTCTACCAATTATAGCTATCAAAACAAAGGATGTGGCTTCGCCAACTTTAAAATCATTTAAGACACACAAGAATAATGAAATCACAAATAGAATAACTTCTAGGACCAAATTTTTAATCAGGTATCAAAGAAATTATATAATAGAATACAATAAAGCTTCTTAGTATAGAACTTTATATGTCCACGCACCTTGTTGCTTGTCACTACAGATAAAAACGAAAAATATTATTAGGGTAATTATCAAACGAAAATATAATCTTTGTCTTTACTAAGAAACGAGAATCAATAACGTTCTTCTATAATTTTTTGTTTATAAAAAAATATAAACCAGATATCAAAATAAGTTTAACATCATTATAATTAAGAGACAATCATAGAAGGCTATCTAAAGTTCATCTCTGAGAAGTTTCTTCAGCTGATCGTAATTGCAATCTCTTCCTTGTTCTGTCCTGATCAGTCTGCTGGAATCGACTCCTATGTTATCGAGAGCTGTCTTGCATTTGTTGATGTATTTATCGTGAGCATCAGGAGATCGGGCAAAGAAGAAGGCGAAGTCGGAATGATACCCGTAGTTGTAGTCCATGCAGGAGTACATACAGGCATAGTTGTTGTAGTCGGTGTCCAGGATTACCAGGGGCGCTGGGAAGGCTGTTGGCGAAAGGAGATAAGGAATAAGAGCTGGAAGGTGTATTCATTCCATTTCAAAGAATATCTAAAAATTTTCATCTTCATTCCTATTCAAACACAAAAGCAGAAGATTGGAAACTCACAGTTTTCGAGGTTGATCATGAGATGAGGGTCTCCGAGGGGCATGGGTGAGAGTTTTCCGATTCTCTTCAGTTCGGTTCCTTCAGAGGTCAGGCCAACACCTCTGACGTTGAAATCTTTGCCGTCTGAAGAACAAAGTAATTACAT
>NC_090727.1:191775460-191785460 GCF_036898095.1 Palaemon carinicauda
TCCAGAATTCTAACTCCTGGAGCGAATATCCCTAAATAATCTCACAGGGATATCGCCGAATATCAGAGGACGTATTCCTAACACGTCACATAGCTATCTTCACCCCGAACAGTATTAACGCTTCGAGGGGTTATAGTGACAAGAATCTGAAACGAGAATGAAATGAGAGCCGCTCATAAGGCATCTCTCCTATTCCGTTTCCAGTGTGTATCTGATGAAGGCGGTAGCGCCCTCTTTATTCCTTGTAGCAATATACGAGTGTGCTACAGATACTGTATTATAGGGAGGGGTCAATAAGCCCTTTTACAATAAAAGGAAGGGAGGGTCCATCAGGACGACATGGCTACCTCACCCAAAAATAGATTTTTCACTTTGCTCAAAATACGTTTTTTGGGCTCAGGCCATGTCGTCCTAATGGAAGTTTACCAGAGCATTACTGTATGTGTGGATCCTCAATCAGTGCCGTACTCTCAAGAAAGTATTTTCCTGGTCCGTCTAGACCTACACACCTATGATGTTACCGTCATACATCATTTCATCTAAGCATGAACTATGTTAGTGCTTCCTGCCCCCTACAGGGAAGAGTCGTACTAGACTCTGCAAAAAGTCTCGAGGAGTACATAATAATTATGGATGACAAAATGACAAGCTTGTATAGTGGTCTCGCCCTATACAATATAAAGCAAAGCTTGTAAAAGAGTCACCAATGTCAGTATGAATTTGTGACACCTTCCCCAATGTGACTACTCTTATAAACTATTGGATAATGGATGTATCCGCATAGGAACAAATTTTGCCTCTCTGCCACTATCCCGTTAGGGTACCACGTCAACCCTTCCAAGGAAGGGTTAGAGTGAGTGGACTTTTGCATGAATCAGGGAACAGTCTTGAAAGACATACCATGATAAAAATATCCATATTTTAATCTTAATGCTCCGTACATTTCTAATAAAATGAGTGTGGGCTAATAAGACGCAGGGTTCACTAAGAACTAGTTTATTAATATTTAATAAACGTACATATCAGATCAACATTTATAAAATTTATAAAATGTGGATGATATGCGTCAAAGCATAAAGAAAAACAGTCACCAGAAATATTGTTTTGTCTACTAGGAAACAGATTTGCCACTTCAATTGAATTATTAATAATAATGATATAGTCTGTATACTGTTTATTTACACTAGTGTAAAAAACGCTTGGCACAAGTGTCCGTATTATGCTATAGTTCACCAACGACAATGGAACAGTTCGTAAGGACACTTTCGTGGCCTATCGCTCAGTGTGTAGTAACATACAGTGACTACCCACGCACCCTCTTAATTAATCGTCCCAAATAAATTACACTGTTCCTCGCAGATTTAAAACAGAAGGTTAAAGAATTCTACCTGCTGCTACCACAGACCTCTTAAGTTGCTCCACTAGCTTTGCATAGTGCGTAAAAAACACCTTGGATGACTACCAGCCGGTGTACAAACAAGGATGTTCAAAGTCCATATAATTAAAGAAATTTTATGGAAGAGGCAACTTTCCTCGGCTCATGACTAACGGGTGTACTGTCTGGATCCGTTCTGCGAATAACACGGGTGAGTTCCGCCCTTAGTTATAGATAACTTTGAACCAGGGTTTCTCTTCTGAACAGCAGTCCTCCCATAAAGTTTGAAGTTCTATGAAGATAGATCTTTAGGCACTCCACTGGACATAGAGATGCATTTTCCTTCAAAGGGCAGATTCTCTAGGGACCCCACCTGTTGGTGGGTAGCTTGTTCTTGGTAAGAAACGTTGGGTCTGGGAATAGATTCAGTTCTCCCTCCAAGAATTGGACGTGGCCTTCCTCTCTAGAGAGAGCCACTATTTCACTAACTCTAGCCCCCAAAGCGAGTACAAGCAGAAATATGACTTAAAATTCAAGGCCATCTAAGCGCATTCCTCATTGTTCATTATTTATACACAATGAAGAATCTTATCTACTGACCATGCAAAGGGTCTTTGGAGGCAATGAAGGGCTAAGCCTAGCATGGGCCTTTGTAGTTCATTAAGGACGTCGTTAGAAAGGTTGACCTGTAAGGCATATGGTATCTGTCTTGTCAAGGCAGACTTGAACCATAGAATTGTGTTGGCTGCTAAACCTTGCTCATGAAGGTGAATGAAGAATGATAAATAGGAATCTGTCGAGATTTCTTTTGGTTTCTTCGCCTTGACAAGGGATATCTGTTTCTTCCCTGAAGTCTCATAATGTCTTCTAGTTTCCTCCAAAAGTCTAAACTGACTTTTAACACCGAATCTTTTTCTCATCGTTAAGGAGAGAAAATCATGAGATGTAGGTTCCGTGTTTTCTGTGATGAAGCGAAGGCAGTCGACTTATGTACTTGCTGAGATAGGGATGGATCCGGTAGCGGTACGAATTTTAGTCGTAGTTCCAATGCCAGAGGGAACCACACGCTATTTGGCCACTTGTGGGCCACTATTGCTGCTTTCCCTTTGAAGGATCTCAGCTTATCGAGGACCTTCAAAAGGAGGTTGTGCGGAGGGAACAGATAAATACTGGACCATCTGTTCCAGTCCAGGGACATAGCGTCCACTGCCTCCGCTAGCGGATCCTCGTATGGGGACATGAAATGATCTATTTTCTTGTTGTCTTTCGTCGCAAAGAGGTCTATATACAGCTCTGGGACTTGACTCGAGATGAAGGAGAACGATCCTGCGTCAAGGGACCATTCTGACTCTATAGGTGTAAACCTGGATAGAGCGTCCACTGTCCCATTGCGGAACCCTTGAATGTGAACTGCTGACAGGTGCCATTTCTTCCTTTCCGCCAAACGGAATATGGCTAACATCACTTGGTTGATTTGAGGTGACCTCGACCCTTGTCGATTCATGCATCTCACTATCACCTCGCTGTCTAGAACCAGTCTTTTGTGGGTCGAGTGACGAGGATAAACTTTCTTTAGTGTCAGAAGTACTGCCATGGCTTCAAGAAAGTTGATGTGAAATGACTTGAAAAGATTGGACCAAGCTCCTTGGACTCATCTGATGAGAGTGACCTCCCCAGCCTTCCTTTGAAGCGTCTGTGTGGATAGTTACTAACATGTTGAAGAAGTATTGATTTCTTCAATTGCTTGGCATTGGACCACGGCTTGAGAAGCGTTCGCAGTCGAGTCAGTAGTGGTCTTATTAGATCTCTTCGCGCGTTTGATGCGTATTTTCTCCAGACTACTGTTGCATCCTTAAGCTGTTCTCTTAGCACCGGATCTGTTATTGAAGCAAACTGTAGAGAGCCCAGCATTCTCTCCTGTTCGCGTCTTGATATCCGTTTGGATTTCAATAGTCTCTTGACAGATCCTGCTATTTCTTTCCTCTTCTTACCAGAAATGGAAAGTCGATGTGACTCCAAATTCCAGTGGATTCCCAACAACTAAAATTTTTGAGCTGGAGAAAGTCGATACTTTTTGATGTTGATCTTGAATCCCAGATGTTCCAGGAACTGGATCACTACCTTAGAAGCTTGCATGCATTCTGTCCTGGATGCTGCCCACACCAGCCAGTCATCCAAGTAGGCTACTACTTGGACCCCCTTTAAGCGTAATTGATGGACGGCTGCGTTCGCGAGCTTCGTGAGAATCCTCGGGGCTATGTTTAGCCCGAAAGGCATGGCTCTAAAGGCGTAAAGATTTCTATGTAATTTGAAGCCTAGGTAGGAGGAGAGGTGACGATCAATTGGAACGTGCCAATAAGCGTCAGACAAGTCTATAGAGACAGCATATGCCCTTCTGGGCAGTAGGGTCCTTATGTGCTGAATCGTGAGCCTTCTGAACTTGTAGTTCACTATGAACTTGTTGAGTGGCGACAAGTCTAGAATGACTCTGAGTTTTTCTGAGTCCTTCTTTGGAACACAAAACAGCCTTCCTTTGAATTATATGGACTTAACTTTCCGCATCACTCTTTTGTCTAAGAGTTCTCGGACATATTCTTCCAGAACTGGGGTTTAGTGTTGGAAGAATTGAGGGAATTGAGGTGGATGACTGCTCCAGCTCCAACCTAGTCCATTTTTAATTAGGCTGTGGGCCCAGGGATCGAAGGTCCAGCGATCCCTAAATAGCTGTAGTCTCCCTCCTATTGGAAGTATCTTACTTCTGCTGTTGTGGACCTGAAGCTTTGCCTCCTTGACCGCGTCCTTCCCTGTATCCACTTCCTCTTGAAGGGTGTCTAGAAGAACCTCTGGCTGTTGCTCTAGCTCTCGAACGAAAGGAAGAAGTCTGCCTTTTGATGGCTGGGTTAAAAACTGGCGACTGTGTTGCCACTTGTTGAGGTACCAACTGGCATGTGGTTGGAGGTTGTGCCACTATCTGAGGCACTGCGGTCACAGGAAGTTGTTGTTGATGTTACTGTCGGTAGGGATTAGCCGGCCGAGAGGATGGCCTAGGCCTTTCTGTCTTCCTCTTGGGTTGGGGACCCTCATCCGGAGAAGACTTTCTCTCAAGATCTAAGCCCCACTTTTTGAGAAGGTTCCTATTCTCTGTGGCGGCCTTGTCTACTACCTCTTTAACCAATTCATTGAGAAAGAGGTCTTTACTCAAAATACCAGAGGAGATCAGTTTCCTCGGTTCGTACCTCACCGCAGCCGAGGCGAACACGAACTCTCTACAGGCTCTCCTAGCTTTAATAAAGCTATAGAGATCCTTTGTTACTGTGGCCAGATAGGTTTTGGCCAAAACCATGAACATGTCCTGGTTTTTGGGGTCACTTGCCATCGTTTCTAGTGTCGCTTGCAACGACATCGATGCCGCAAGTCTTTCCTTTGTGTCTTGCTCTCTATGCAAGAGAACCTCCGACAGTTTTGGAAGTGCCTCACCGAACTGACGTTCAGCAATATCAGCTTCCAGCTTCCTGACTGAGAAGGTAAGGTGTACGTCCTTCCAGTCTTCTTGGTCCAAGGGCAAGGTCAGAGATAATGGCTTGCACTCCTCCAAGGAGGGGCATGGTTTCCCTGCCTCCACCGCCTTTAAGGCAGCCTTATATCCCTTTTCCAAGAAGGGAGAGGCTCTGGTAGGAGAGGCCACAAAGGAGGGAAGCTTCTTACTCAAGGCGGGCACCTTTGAGTTAGTGAAGCCCCTCTCTTTCATCGAGCTCGCTAGTAACGTCTGAGCTTTACTATGGTAAAAAACTATGACCTCCTTCGGCTCCGTCTCCTCTTTTGAGGCTGACTCCTTTCTAAGACGGACATAGCAGTCTGGATAAGAATCTTTGTTGGGCCAAAATTCCACTTCTTCCAGGGTAATTGCTCCCAACTTTTCTGAGATCACGATCTTCCCGGTTGTCATTGGCATGTGTTCGGCATACCTCCAAGGATTGGTATCCGAGCACAAAGGAAGATCCTTCCTTTGTGCCCCAGAAGCAGAGCTGCTTCTGGGGACCACGTGATGCTGCAAGTCCGCTTATCTCCAGTTTCATTGCAGCTTCCTTCTCATCATACTTCCTTTGAATTTGTTGGATCATCTCAACAATGGAAGAAAGAGTCCTTCCCAGTTTGTCTGGGATAGCAGACGATGTAGAGGGAACAAGCTTTGGGTCCGGAACCGATGTAACCGACACTTCATCGATTTCTTCCTCTTCTACTTGAGGAGCCTGGAACAGCTCCTCCTCCTGACCTTCTCCTAGAAGGTCCTTCTCGGTAGAATCCGACACCTCCGACATTCTATCATCCAATTGGATGTCTTGAAGGGCGGCCGAGACTTCAGAATCTACCGCATTCTGGGCAGTTGGTATCTCCACCTGAGGCTGGGGGATGATTGCATTAGCCGATGCTTTAGGGAAAAGGTAGGCCCTCATCTTCTCATTTGGAAGGTAGGGGCCTGAGGTGTTTTTCTGAAAACCCCTCACCCAGGATCGTAACATTTCCCTGGCAGCATCCCTTGACTCCGTCGACTTAGTGTCGTCAAAAGCCTCGGTAATCAGGTTAGAACAAACTGTACAAACCTGAGGGTCCCAATACCGGAGATCACCTCTGGAGGCTGCACATGGTGCGTGCCTCCTACAAAGTTGATGTCCACAGAAGTTCTTAATGCGGACATTACAGAACACACTCCAGCACTTTGGATGGTGCTCCTGTAAAGAGAAGAAAAATCCATGAGTATTAAGTGAAGGCTTTCACTTATATTGAAACATTTAGCTTATATAGAAAAGCTATAAAAGAAAGAAGGAAAGACACATACTTGTATTTCCTGTCCAGTCAATTGCTGAAACCTCCCAAGATATTAAAACTAAGGTTAATTCTATTCTAGAATACCTTATGTAATTTCCTAAACGGAAATTTAAGGTATAGTTCACACATTGAGATAAAGTTTTAATATACGGGATAGAAAGAATACAGAAAGAGCTTACTTTCTATATATTGTATGGTCTCAACAAAAGGCTATAATAGATAACATTAAGTATGATGAAGAACTTTAGTGTTATCACAAACTCTGTACTGTAGTTTACTAATGCAGTGTGTACTACACTACAAATATAGCAACATGCCGGCGTGCTCCGGCACATGCCGGCCGGCATCTACCCCTGTATAGTTCAAAGATATACTACCTTTAACTAATAGGCGGCACCCCACTGATTCGCAACTGTGTGCCGGCCAGCAATCATTGCCAGTCGACAGCTGGAAACACTAATACCCGGCTGCCGGCCGCTAATCGTAGTGGCCAGCAGAATCGGGCTGTATTTCCAATGCCGGCAGGCAAAGGTAATAATATCCATGCCTGCTGGCAGTAGCCAAGAACCAGAGAACCTCCACCTGCCCGGCTGTCGGCTGTTAAGCCGGTAGCCGTGTTAGGGGTACAACACAATAGTCAGAGAAACAGTATGGATGTAAGGTTATAAGGTGGCATTGCCATACGACCTTCCATCCAGAAAGAGTGAACTTATGGATGGGGAGAATGTAGCATTCAGGCTTCCAAAGAATCCATAGCCTGCCGGGCTCTACCGGCAGACATGGAAGGGAGACCAAGGGAGGTCTGAGGTTCACTCTGCATAGAACAAAGGGTCTCTGCCAGCCGACACGTAATTGCCAGCCGGCAGAGAGCTGAGCCGGTCCTCCATCCTAACCTACACTAGGTACGGAAGTAGGACTGCGGCCAAAAGAAAATAAAAGAAAGAGAGATGGAGAAGGGATAAAGGTCCTATAGACTTCGTTCTAGCAAGAGACACACTCAGCAGTTAAGGAAGCTCATCCTAACCTAGAGTTGGTAATTAGGGAGGAAGACTGGTAATACTTGCTATCCTCCTCCCAACCAGAACAAAGTTAGGTGAAGTTATTTCGCCGGGCAACAGAGAAAACTCATTCTCCAGCCCGAGAAAAACAACACAGGACAGTCTGCTAGGCCACTAGAGGAAGGAATCAACTCTTCCTGTGTCCGCCCCTAACCTAGCAAAGGAGACTCATTCTCTATGCTAGGAGGAAGCAGACCACAGACTAGAAACTCTGATGTTCTGCCCTAACCCAAAAAAACCAGTCACTCTGGTTATCAGGTCAGGACAGACATATCCTAGAATAGATATACCTGAATTATTATACAGATAGAACCACTAGGATTAAGCCAGAGGGAGAGAGGGATTGAACTAAGCCTCCGGAGAAGAAAAGAACAATTTGGGATGTGCGAAAGTATAATACTGTACCTAGGTTACTAACCTAGGTGAGATGAGAATCGATTACCTAATTCACCAAAACTCTCTCGTATACAATCTTGGAAAGAACATTCAACAATATCTTACATGTATAAAATATTTGCCTATAGCTTCAATAATATAACACTCGGAAAGATTTATATCATGCATGAAAGTACTAGGGCCAGACGCCTAGGCTACTAAGCCTCGCGAAGGGCAAGATCGGTTACCTAAATCACCGAAATAAAAACTGACAGTATAATATAAGCATTCCTAGAGAAGCTAAATGGCTACATTATTAAAGCCTAACAAACTAGGAACGTCGCTCTAGCTAACTAAATGACCCATAAATAGTGAGCGATAGCATCCAGGATGCCTCCGGTAGGCTACAGCTCTTGTTTACGTTAATATCAGTTTTGATTTAATTCAAAACGACAAGAGCTTACATTTATACATAGTAAAGATAATCCTCAACTTTCCAGAGGCAAAAGAGGCCGGAGAAGTCATCAACATGTTGAATTAAATCCATAATAACGAGAGAACACAAGGGAAAATACCGAGTGGTAGAGCTACACGAAAAGGAATAAAGAGGGCGCTACTGCCTTCATCAGATACACACTGGAAACGGAATAGGAGAGATGCCTTATGAGCAGCTCTCTTTTCATTCTTGTTTCAGATTCTTGTCACTATAACCCCTCGAAGCGTTAATACTGTTCGGGGTGAAGATAGCTATGTGACGTGTCAAGAATACGTCCTCTGATATTATGCGATATCCCTGTGAGATTATTTAGGGATATTCGCTCCAGGAGTTAGAATTCTGGATACCTTAAGGTAAAATTCTCTGGGAATATCACTGTAGTCAAATATACCCTAGGAAGCTACCTTTTAGGAACTTCCATCCGGACGACATGGCCTGAGCCCAAATATATATATATATATATATATATATATATATATATATATATATATATATATATATATATATACATATATGAATGTATATATAAATTATATATATATATATATATATATATATATATATATATATGTATATGTATATATATTAATATATATATATATATATATATATATATACATATATATATATATACATATAAATATATATATACATATATACTATATATGCACAGTATATATATATATATATATATATATATATATATATATATATATATATATATATATTTATAAATATATATATATAATATATACATATACATATATATACGTATATATATATATATATATATATATATATATATATGTATATATATATTTATATACATATATATATATATATATATATATATATATATATATATATTTATTTATATATACGTATGTATATGTATGTATGTACATATACATACATATGTATATATACTGTATATATATATATATATATATATATATATATATATATATATATATATATATATATATATATATATATATATATATGTATATATATATATATATATATATATATGAATGAGAAATAAGCAAGATAGAGAAAAGGTATTTTGTGACCAAAGGGTGGCCCATTACATATTGAAAAATATATAAACATGTATATAGAGGCCTATATACAGTATATTTATATATACAGTATATATATATATATATATATATATATATATATATATATACAGTATATATATATATATATATATATATATATATGTATATACAGACGATCTATCGCTGAAGCATACGATGTATATATTTGTCACTATGCTGGAGGAAGGATCAGAAAAACGAAATTTTTGGACTAGCGCTTTCGTATTTTCATACCTCTTCCTGACCCTTTCTCCAGCAGAGTGACAAGTATATATATATATATATATATATATATATATATATATATATATATATATATATATATATATATATACCTATTTATACACTGCATATATATTGTATATTCTTGTATACATACACACACAAACACACACACATATATAAATATATATATATATATATATATATATATATATATTTATTTATTTATATATATATGTATATATACATATATATATATATATATATATATATATATATATATATATATATATATATATATATATATATATATATATATAAATATATATATATATATATGTATATAGATATATATATACAGTATATTATATGAATACACAGTATATATAAATATATACATATGAATACATATTATTATCATTATTATTATTATTATTATTATTATTATTATTAATTGCTAAGCTACAACTTTAGTTGGAAAATCAGAATGCTAAATGCCCAGGGAGTCCAACAGGGAAAATAGCCTAATGGGGAAAGGAGACAA
>NC_090727.1:191792960-191810460 GCF_036898095.1 Palaemon carinicauda
CCTACTTCAGTACCTAGTGTAGGTTAGGATGGAGGACCGGCTCAGCTCTCTGCCGGCTGGCATTACGTGTCGGCCGGCAGACACCCTTTGTTCTTTGCAGAGTGAACCCCAGACCTCCCTTGGTCTCCCTTCCATGTCTGCCGGTAGAGCCCGGCAGGCTATGGACTCTTTGGAAGCCTGAATGCTACATTCTCCCCTTCCATAAGTTCACTCTTTCTGGATGGAAGGTCGTATGGCAATGCCGCCTTATAACCTTACATCCCTACTGTTTCTCTGACTATTGTGTTGTACCCCTAACCCGGCTGCCAGCTTAACAGCCGACAGCCGGGCAGGGGTAGGTTTTCTGGTTCTTGGCTACTGTCGGCGGGCATGGGTATTACTACCTTTGAAACACAGCCCGAATCTGCTGACCACTACTATTAGCGGCCGGCAGCCGGGTATTAGTGTTTTCAGCTGTCGGCTGGCAGTGATTGCCGGCCGGCACACAGTCGCGAATCAGTGGGCAGCCGCCTATTAGTTGAAGATAGTATATCTTTGAACTATACAGGGGTAGATGCCGGCCGGCACAACAGCATGCGATGTACAATAGTTGCTATATTTGTAGTGTAGTACACACTGCATTAGCAGAAACTGCTGTACAGAGCTTGTTATAACACTAAAGTTCTTCATCATACTTAATGTTATCTTGTACAGCCTTTTATTGAGACCGTACAATATATAGAAAGTAAGCTCTTTCTGTATTCTTTCTATCCCATATATTAAAACTTTATCTCAATGTGTGAACTACACCTTAAATTTCCGTTTAGGAAATTACATAAGGTATTCTAGAATAGAATTAACCTTAGTTTTAATATCTCGGGAGGTTTCAGCAATTGACTGGACAGGAAATACAAGTATGTGTCTTTCCTTCTTTCTTTTATAGCTTTTCTATATAAGATAAATGTTTCAATATAAGTGAAAGCCTTCACTTAATACTCATGGATTTTTCTTCTCTTTACAGGAGCACCATCCAAAGTGCGGGATTGTGTTCTGTAATGTCCGCAGTAAGAACTTCTGTGGACATCAACTTTGCAGGAGGCACGCACCATGCGCAGCCTCCAGAGGTGGTCTCCGCTATTGGGACCCCCAGGTTTGTACAATTTGATTACCGAGGCTTTTGACAACCCTAAGTCGACGGAGTCAAGGGATGCTGCCAGGGAAATGTTACGATCCTGGGTGAGGGATTTTCAGAAAAACACCTCAGGCCCCTAACTTCCAAATGAGAAGATGAGGGCCTACCTTTTCCCTAAAGCATCGGCTGATGCAATCATCCCTCAGCCTGAGGTGGAGATACCAACTGCCCAGAATGCGGTAGATTCTGAAGTCTCAGTCGCACTTCAAGACATCCAAGAGGAAGAAATCGATGAAGTGTCGGTTACATCGGTTCCAGACCCAGAACCTGTTCCCTCTACATCGTCTGCTATCCCAGATGAACTGGGAAGGACTCTTTCTTCCATTGTTGAGATGATCCAACAAATTCAAAGGAAGAATGATGAGAAGGAAGTTGCAATAAAAACTGGGGATACGTAGACTTGCAGGATCACATGGGCCCCAGAATCGGCTCAGCGTGAAGGATCTTCCTTTGTGCTCGGATACCAATCCTTGGAGGTATGCCGAACATATGCCAATGACAACCGGGAAGATCGTGATCTCAGAAAAGTTGGGAGCAATTACCCTGGAAGAAGTGGAATTTTGGCCCAACAAAGATTCTTATCCGGACTGCTATTGTGGAGGATTAATTTTATTTTAATTTATTTTTTTTGTTTGCCAAATCAAGAGAGAGAGAGAGAGAGAGAGAGAGAGAGAGAGAGAGAGAGTGTGTGTGAGTGTGTTTATTTAAGTTTTGTCATGGAGAGAGAGTGTGAGTGTGTTTATTTAAGTTTTGTCAGAGAGAGAGAGAGAGAGAGAGAGAAAGTGTTTATTGGCTTTAGTTTTGTCACAGAGAGAGAGAGAGAGTTGTTTTAGTATTGTTAAATCGAGACATTTTATTTGCTTTAGTTTTGTCAGAGAGAGAGAGAGAGAGAGAGAGAGAGAGAGAGAGAGAGAGAGAGAGAAAGAGAATTTAATTTGCTTTAGTTTTGTCAGAGAGAGAGAGAGAGAGAGAGAGAGAGAGAGTTTAATTTGCTTTAGTTTTGCTAGATCGCGCGTGCGCGAGAGAGTATGTGTATGTGCGTTTGTGTGTGAGTGTTTTGTGTGTCCGCGGTGCGTGCCGAAGAACAAGGGTAGTTAGCGAATGATTGGTTGTTGTTGGAAAGACTGTCGGTATATTTGAGGTTGTTTGTTTACCTTTTTTTAGCTAGGATAGGGCGGTGATGAATGTCTTGGGCGAAAGCATTGGATCTTTGACTGTTGAAGGAGTCGGTTGTGTTTTTTTTGTTCATTAGCAGCCGGCTTTAAAGTGATTTTCCTTGTATCGGAGCCGTAATTCCTCCTTAGACTCTTTTAAACTCCTTGGAGTTTTTGTTTGTCTGTGGCCTGTTGGTTGCCTGCCGCACATTTGATAGATTGATGACGACCTGGACCGTATAATATGAACCTAGGAGTAGACAGCGGATATATATTTACATAGAATTTTGAGCGTTGACGACCCGGCTGGAAATAGATTTATTCCTTATGATGATGATGATGATGACATAATGATGATGAACACCGATAATGTGAATGGACAGTCGAATTGACTCTAGTTATTGTTTGCCTGGAAGTTGTGGCAATTGGCTACAAGGACTGTTGCCAGTGTGTGGAGTCTGTGGACGATGGTTACCACACAACATATATATTGCATATTTTAGCGTTTTTGCTTATGTTGGTGTTAATGTGATTTATTTCTGGGTTGTGGTATACGATTGGGTTTAGTATTAAGTGATTTATTTTAGTGTTTAAGTGTTTTTCGGTACTGTGTGTGGGTAAGTGTTTTTCGGTACTGTATGTGGACTGACGGTGTTGGGTTTATGTAAAGGATATATTTTTTTCGATTATTGGTGAGTTCTGTGTACCCACACACACAGCTATAATATATAAATATAAGTGTTATTTTTGTCTGTTTTAGTGTTAAGTTTGTTTAATGATGTGTGATTTTTGTTTCTGGTTGCGGTGAATATAGTTTTAAGGTTATGTTTTGTTTGTTTTTCCCTTCGTGCAATAGTCCAGTTTAAAGTAAAGTAAGGGGAAAGTTTGTGTTGTGGGGTATTTTGGAAGTTAGAGTGATCAAAGGTGTGGGGGTTTGTGTTTTGTTTACATCCCGCCACATAAATTTGGCGCCCGAACAGGGACTGAAAGTAAAGGACTGTTGAAGGTGGGATTGGAACTGGACTGTTGGACAAGGGTAAATAGGTTTAGAAATTACTTAAAATATTAATGATGTTGAAATGGAGTTAATGGAGGAACAGTTGTATATGTTAAAGGAGGAATTGCGGTTGTCTAATGAGCGAGAGGAGAGGTTGTTGTTGGAGAATGCGAGGTTAAGTAGTGAGAATGAGGAGATGCAAAGGAAACTTAGGGAACTTCAGGGAACTGTAGAGAGAGTGGAAGAGGGTGTTGAGATGAGGATGCGAGAAAATGAGAAACGAATGGAAGCTATGTTAGGGCAAGTAATGGGGATGATAAAAACTGTCATAGGTGAAGGTGCAGTCGGAGGAGTGGCTTCTGCTTCTGGTAACGGGTTGATGGTGGAAGAGGATAGGGTAAGTGATAATGGGGAAGGTAGTGATAGTGATATTGAAAATAAAGGGACTAGACATAGTAAGGTTGGAACGAAGGGTGATAGGAAGAATGAGAAGAAAGGTAAAGATAGTGTGAAGAAAGAAAAGAAGAAAGGTCAGGGTGTGAGTGAGGAGGATCATGAATGGGTGAAGGTGGTAAGTAAGAAAAAGGGTAAGAATGGAATAGTTAAAGATAGGACTTTGAGTGTAGAACTAGATTCATTGTATTCAAATGAAGAAGAAGGCAACAAGAAGGGAGTAGACAGTGAAGATAGTAGTGAGAATGAAGTAGAGGAAGTTTGTAAGACAGTGTTTATGAGAGAGGTACCTAGGTGTGAAAGTTTTAATGAACATAGCAGTAGGGATGTATATGACTTCTTTAGGGAATATGAAAAGTTTTGTCAGGCTAAGTATGGGGATAGTAAGAGAGTTTGGGCTAGGGAGTTGGGAGAATTTTTGTCAGGATATTTGTTGACGATGTATGGGGTGATAATGAGTGTAGGAGAGGTTGAGTATGAAAGTGTAAAGAATAGGATAATTGAACAGGTAAAACGTATGAAAGGTAGTGTTAGGTATAAGCGAAAAAATGATTTTGATGAAGCACGAATGAAGGTGGGTGAAGCAATCTCGATGTATGTATGTCGGTTAGAAACATTGGCTAGAAAGAAGTATGGGGACGAAGGAATAAATGAAAATAAGGAACTAATGAAGAAGTTTTTGGGTACAGTACCAGAGAGTGTGTGTGAGTTTATTAATTTGAAACGGAAGGAGAAAATGAGATGGACTAGAGAGAGATTGACTTGGGATGATATTTTAGAGTTAGTTGAGGATTACTAGTTGGATAGGTGTATGAAAGAAAGTAAATCTGTGAGTGTACGAACTGGAATGGAGGAAAGTGTGCCAGAATTTGGTAGTTTTAGAGATGCTGTTATGAGAGGGCCAATGGGGGTAGCTGATAGTGTAGTAGATAGAAGTGTTAGGGTGAGTAATGTAGGAATACCCATGCCGAGAAATGACGGGTTTAGACAGGGAAATCAAGTTTGGAGAGATAGAAGTGCTAGTACGCAGCAAGTTAGGTTAGGTAGTGGTATCCGTGAAGAGAGGTGTTATAGGTGTGGGAAGGTAGGACATAAAAAGAACGAGTGTAGATGGGCATTAGGAGCATGTTTCGGGTGTGGAGAGACAGGGCATCGTATTAGCGACTGTAAGAAAGAGAAAGTGGTTAAGTGTTATCGGTGTGGTATGACTGGGCACATAGCGAGTGGATGCCGTAGTAATCGTATGAATGTAATTTGTGGTAATTGTGGTAAGGATGGTCATTATGCTAGAATGTGCAAGGAGCCGCGGGGTAAGTGTACTGAATGTGGTGCAGATGGGCATGTAGCTAGGGTTTGTAGAAAGAAGGGATCAAGTCAGCCAGGATGTTCGGGAAACTAATTAATCAGAGGGTTCAGCTGGGTGAGTCCTCGTGTGTGTGGGGAGTGAATGTGATGCATGTTCGTGAGGGTTTATTACATGAAGATGTGATGGGAGAAAGAGCACATGATTGCATGAGTGTGAAAATGATTTTTAATGGTGTAGAGTTGGTTGGTTTGATTGATACTGGTTGTGGTGTCAATTTAATGTTTAGGAATGCATATGATAAGGTAAAAGAAGTTTGTAAATTTAAGGGATGTAAGGGTGAAGTAAAAGGTATTGGTAATTTGCGTATGCCTGTGCAAGGAAAGTTGCGGGAAAATGTTATGATTGGGGGGCTGATGATGGAGGATAATGATTTTTACGTGGTTGAGGGAGCGAATGAGAAATATGATGTACTGCTTGGGTATAGATTTCTGAAAAAATGTGGTATGATTGTACATCCAAGTGTGAATATGATAGAAATAAAGGTTAAGGGTAATATTTGTGGGGAATTTTATTTAAAGGAAGACGGCAGAGTGAGTACGAAGGTGTGGAAGGGAGTGCCGTTGGTAGCAAAGGAAAGTGTAAAGTTATCGGGTAAGAAAGGTGAGGTGATTAGTGTAAAGGTTGCATGGCCGAGCAGTCTGGGAATTTCAAATAGTGACAAGGATGAATATGTAGTGGAAGGTATGGAAGCAGGTAATTTGGTGAAAACGAGTGCGTATATATATGATGGTGTTATGAATATGCAGGAACCCCAGGAGTATGTAAGGTTGTTGCCGAGTGTTAGGAGGAAGAGAGTACGTGGAATACGTGAGGGCGATTGCATGGGATGTATGTATACACTGGTCAATGTAGAGGATGGAAGATATGTTAAGGCGAGACAGGTAATGACTGGTAAGGTAAAGAACGATGACGATTGGGATTACGATACGTTGAAAGGAAGAATTAAGTTAGATGAGAGTATAAGTGAGGTCGAAAGGGAACGATTGCTTAATATGTTATGGGATAAGCGGAGAGTTATGAGTCTCGGTGACGATGATTGTGGGGGGTCAGACCTGCCAGAATTTAAAATAGTTCTCAGTGATGATACCCCCATATATCAGCGTCCCAGGCATTTTTCTCCGCCTATTGCCAAGGAGATAGAGGAGCAGTGTCAGGAATTAGAGCGTATGGGTGTAATAGAAAGGAGTGAGAGTGCCTGGAATAGCCCTATTGTCCCTGTACGAAAGCCTGATGGAAGTTTACGCATGTGTATTGATTATAGGAAGGTAAATGAAGTGACTGTTAAAGAACGTTTTCCAATGAATGTGGTGTCTGATTGTGTTTATAAGATGCATGGAATGAAAGTTTTTACTAAATTAGATTTGGTACGGGGTTATTACCAGATGCCTCTGGCAGAGGGGAGCAGGCCCATTACCGCATTTTCAAGTACAAATTGTCACTTTCAATTTAAAAGGTTGAGTTTTGGTCTTGCTAATGCGCCTGCTGCCTTCCAAAGAGCGATGAATGTTGTATTGGCTGGTTTCGATCGACAGAAGGTGACTGTTTTTATAGATGATATTCTGATTGCGAGCGAGACTGTTGAGGAACATATGCGGTTGCTTGAGGCAGTGTTGATGCGGTTAATTGAAGTTGGTGTGAAAATTAAGCTTGAGAAGTGTACATGGTTGTCCAGGGAGGTGGAATTTCTTGGGCATGTAGTGGGTGAATCTGGTATAAGGAAGAGTGACAAGTTTGTGAATAAGGTGCGAGAATTTCCACGTCCCCGGACTGTGCGTGAGTTGCGAGGTTTTCTTGGTTTGGTTGAGTTTGGGCGCAAGTTCGTTAGAGATTGTTCGGGTATAGGGAAGCCTTTGAATGAATGGACGGGTAAAAGGAATAGTACAAAATTAAAATGGGATGATCGGATGATAGAAGCGTTTGAAAGGTTGAAGGAAGAGGCCGCGAAAGACGTCACTTTGGCATCTCCAGACTACAGTGAAAATGCGAATATGCTAGAGTTGTATACGGATGCGAGTGGGGTTAGTATGGGTGGTTGTTTGGTTCAAATGCAGAGTAAATGGAGAAGAGCAATTGAGAGTAATAGCGTATGTTAGTAAAGCATTTAATAAAGCTGAGCGGAAGTATTCGACGATTGACAGGGAATTGGCTGCAATACGATTTTGTGTGAAAGCATTGAAAGTATTTTTGTATGGTGTAAAATTCATTGTGCGTACTGACCATCAGCCCCTAGTGTATATGATAAGGAAAGAGAGTGTGAATGCAAGGGTTGCTAGGACCATAGAGGATTTGAATGAATTTGATTTTAGGTTAGAATATGTACCGGGAAATAAGAATGTGATAGCAGATGCGATGTCGAGGATGCATGGGAGGATGGAAGATAAAGAGAGTAATCAGAATTCTGAAAGGTTGCCTGAAGGTTTAGTTGTGGAGCAGAGTTGTGAAGGAGAAGATATGGTATATAAGTGTATCCTAATGGGTTTAAGTAAATTAATACAAGAGGGATTAAATACGGAAATACCGGGTAGCGTAAGCGAGCTTAAAAGAAGGGTGATGAATGAAGTGTCAAAAGAAATGGTATATGAGGAGGAGAGTAGTGTACTAGAAGGGGAAGTATTATCAAAGATATTAATGGTGGTAAGTATGTTGTATGGTGTAACTGTGTATTTGTATTTTGGATGGAATCGACCGATGGAATATAGGGCATGTAAGGAGAATGGTAGGGAATATATCTTGAGGATGCAATGTAATGAGGAATGTTGCAAATTGTTGAGTGAGAAGGATAATGGTGCAAGTGACCTTAACCTAAGATATGACTGTATAGAGGACAGTGAATATGATGATGAACATATTGGCGAAGTGAGCGACATAATTGAAAGGAGAGTAAATGTATGTATGCATGGTGTAATAGGAAGGATGATGACATATGTGAATATAAATGAAAATGAATATTGTAGTTTAATTGATACGGGTGCTCAAGTGTCATTAGTAAATGAGTCGGTTATCAGGGAAATTGAGAGGTACAATTGGGAAGTGAAAAGACAGTGTACGAGTGTGAGAATTCATGGAATAGGTCAGGGAAGTTTACTTGTTTGGGAAGAAGTGAGGTTGAAGGTGAAACTAGGGAGTATGGAAGTTGAACATAATTTTATTGTAATGGGAGAGAATGAAATGCCTAGTTGTTTTTTGATGGGAATAGATTTTTTGAGGTTGCACCATGTGTCAGTTGATGTTGGTAAGGGTTTGCTTTCAAAGAATGGCTGTAAGCTAATAGTAATTGAGGATAATAGTGTATTTATGGCGAATTTTGTTGGCATGATTGATATTGCAAAAAGTGAAGATGATTTGTTGAGCAAAGAAGAGGTGGAAGAAATGCAAGGTGAATGTTTAGAGATAAATAGGTTACGTGAATGTATTTTAAGTGGTATAAGGGTGGAAGAATGGCCGTGTGATTTGGAAGCGTATAAGAAAGTTGTTAAAAGATTTATTGTTTGTAAGAATATTGTGTATTTTTTGCATAGGGGAATGGATGAAGATATATATGTTCCTGTATTTCCAATGCATGCAGCTGTAAGTATGTGTATGGTAGTGCATGACAGGTATGGGCATATGGGGAAGAATAAATTGTGGGAATGCATGCGAGAGAGGTTGTTTACGCCTGGGTTGAGTCAAATTTGTAGGGATGTAGCGACTACTTGTGAGGATTGTCAGAAGGGAAAGTATCAGAGCATGCATGCAAGTCCGCCTGTTCTGAGGTTACGTATGAAAGAGCCATTTGAGATGTTTGTGATTGATTGTGTTTCGTTGCCTGTGACTGCGAGGAGACATGTGGGAATGATTATAATGGTCGATCATATGAGTAAGTTTGCATATGCAGTACCCATCAAGAATAAAAGAAGTGAGACTGTAGCGAGAATGGTAAGTCAAGTGATGTTGCCGATGAGTGTGTGTAAGCCTGCGAAAATGTTAAGTGACAATGGTCCGGAGTTTGTTTGATGGGAGTTTGAGCAGATGTTAAGAGAATGGGGCATTGAACATGTGTATTCGACTCCGTATATGCCAAGTGCGAATGGTTTGGCTGAAAGGACTGTAAGAACCTTGACAGAAATTTTGCGGATGATGAGTATATGTGATAATGATTGGGATTTATATGTTGGGCGTGCGTTGTGGGCGTATAATGCGACGGTGCACAAGAGTACTGGTATGTCTCCATGTAAGTTTGTGTTGAATTTTGAAAAGATAGTAAGACCGAGATTGAGTGTGTCCGAGAATGATAGAGATGTTTGGAAGAAAGCAAATGAGAGATTTGAAAGCTACAAAGTGGGAGGGAAAGTGTTAAAAGAAGTAATTGAAAAAGGAAGAATGAATGTCAATAAGGTACGTGATAAGTTTGAAGGTCCATATGAGGTGTTAGATGTTGGTTCTAGTGGGTTGAGTTATGTTTTAGGTAAAGTAAGTGTGGATGGTAGTGTGGAAAAGGTTAGGGCCCACCACAATCAGTTGCGGAAATGGAAGGAGGTACCAAGATATATTCAGGAGAATGGTATGAATAAATGGCTGAAAACGAACAAGTATGAACCGAGTATGTGTGAGGCATTAGGTTTAGAAGATAAGCAATTGGTGTTAGTAGAGTATGGAAGTAAAAAGAAGTCTGAGAATATTACTGGGGATAAAAGACAGGAAAATTTTGTAGTTGTTGGCGGGAATCAGAATAAGCAGAACAAGGGTGTAAATGTACAGGTGAGTATGGAAGATAAATGTATTAATACAGATGAAACTTGGATGAGTATGAATGATACTTATAGTGTGTGTGGTTTTTCGTTAGATGAGGCAAGAGAACGTATGACGAACACGAGAATGAAAGATCAGAGAATGATAAGCAGTATGAATGAATCTTTTGTTAAAGTAGAAAATGGTTTAGATGCAATGGATGAATTGTTGACAGAAATTAGTGGGATTTTCGGGCCAGATGAAACTGAGGTAGATGAAATAGTGAATGATATCTTAGACGAGCAGAACATAAACGGGAATCGTAATAGTACGTTGAATGAAAACGACATGGAAGAAGTGAATGAGAGTGTGCATGTATATGAAGGCCCAGTTACTCGAAGCCGAGGCCCTGTTCCTGATTGCGACTGGGTAATGAGAAAATAGGTAAGTGTTGTGTGAGGATTTGGCAAAGTAAGGGGGGAGGAATGTGGAGGATTAATTTTATTTTAATTTATTTTTTTTGTTTGCCAAATCAAGAGAGAGAGAGAGAGAGAGAGAGAGAGAGAGAGAGAGAGAGAGAGAGAGTGAGTGTGTTTATTTAAGTTTTGTCATGGAGAGAGAGTGTGAGTGTGTTTATTTAAGTTTTGTCAGAGAGAGAGAGAGAGAGAGAGAGAGAGAGAAAGTGTTTATTGGCTTTAGTTTTGTCACACAGAGAGAGAGAGAGAGTTGTTTTAGTATTGTTAAATCGAGACATTTTATTTGCTTTAGTTTTGTCAGAAAGAGAGAGAGAGAGAGAGAGAGAGAGAGAGAGAGAGAGAGAGAGAGAGAGAGAGAGAGAGAGAATTTAATTTGCTTTAGTTTTGTCAGAGAGAGAGAGAGAGAGAGAGAATTTAATTTGCTTTAGTTTTGCTAGATCGCGCGTGCGCGAGAGAGTATGTGTATGTGCGTTTGTGTGTGAGTGTTTTGTGTGTCCGCGGTGCGTGCCGAAGAACAAGGGTAGTTAGCGAATGATTGGTTGTTGTTGGAAAGACTGTCGGTATATTTGAGGTTGTTTGTTTACCTTTTTTTAGCTAGGATAGGGCGGTGATGAATGTCTTGGACGAAAGCATTGGATCTTTGACTGTAGAAGGAGTTGGTTGTGTTTTTTTTGTTCATTAGCAGCCGGCTTTAAAGTGATTTTCCTTGTATCGGAACCGTAATTCCTCCTTAGACTCTTTTAAACTCCTTGGAGTTTTTGTTTGTCTGTGGCCTGGTGGTTGCCTGCCGCACATTTGATAGATTGATGACGACCTGGACCGTATAATATGAACCTAGGAGTAGACAGCGGATATATATTTACATAGAATTTTGAGCGTTGACGACCCGGCTGGAAATAGATTTATTCCTTATGATGATGATGATGATGACATAATGATGATGAACACCGATAATGTGAATGGACAGTCGAATTGACTCTAGTTATTGTTTGCCTGGAAGTTGTGGCAATTGGCTACAAGGACTGTTGCCAGTGTGTGGAGTCTGTGGACGACGGTTACCACACAACATATATATTGCATATTTTAGCGTTTTTGCTTATGTTGGTGTTAATGTGATTTATTTCTGGGTTGTGGTATACGATTGGGTTTAGTATTAAGTGATTTATTTTAGTGTTTAAGTGTTTTTCGGTACTGTGTGTGGGTAAGTGTTTTTCGGTACTGTATGTGGACTGACGGTGTTGGGTTTATGTAAAGGATATATTTTTTTCGATTATTGGTGAGTTCTGTGTACCCACACACACAGCTATAATATATAAATATAAGTGTTATTTTTGTCTGTTTTAGTGTTAAGTTTGTTTAATGATGTGTGATTTTTGTTTCTGGTTGCGGTGAATATAGTTTTAAGGTTATGTTTTGTTTGTTTTTCCCTTCGTGCAATAGTCCAGTTTAAAGTAAAGTAAGGGGAAAGTTTGTGTTGTGGGGTATTTTGGAAGTTAGAGTGATCAAAGGTGTGGGGGTTTGTGTTTTGTTTACATCCCGCCACACTATGTCCGTCTTAGGAAGGAGCCAGCCTCAAAGGAGGAGACGGAGCCGAAGGAGGTCATAGTTTTTTACCATAGTAAAGCTCAGACGTTACTAGCGAGCTCGATGAAAGAGAGGGGCTTCACTAACTCAAAGGTGCCCGCCTTGAGTAAGAAGCTTCCCTCCTTTGTGGCCTCTCCTACCAGAGCCTTTCCCTTCCTGGAAAAGGGATATAAGGCAGCCTTAAAGGCGGTGGAGGCAGGGAAGCCATGCCCCTCCTTGGAGGAGTGCAAGCCGTTATCTCTGACCTTGCCCTCGGACCAAGAAGACTGGAAGGACGTACACCTTACCTTCTCAGGCGGGAAGCTGGAAGCTGATATTGCTGAAAGACTTGCGGCATCGATGTCGTTGCAAACGACACTAGAAACAATGGCAAGTGACCCCAAGAACCAGGACATGTTCATGGTTGTGGCCAAAACCCATCTGGCCACAGTTACAAAGGATTTCTATAGCTTTATTAAAGCTAGGAGAGCCTGTAGAGAGTTCGTGTTCGCCTCGGCTGCGGTGAGGCACGAACCGAGGAAACTGATCGCCTCTCGTATTTTGGGGTAAAGACCTCTTTCCCAATGAAGTGGTTAAAGAGGTAGTAGACAAGGCCGCCACAGAGAATAGGAACCTTCTCAAAAAGTGGGGCTTAGATCTTAAGAGAAAGTCTTCTCTGGATGAGGGTCCCCAACCCAAGAGGAAGACAAAAAGGCCTAGGCCATCCTCTCGGCTGGCTAAACCCTACCGACAGCAACATCAACAACAACTACCTGTGACTGCGGTGCCTCAGATAGTGGCACAACCTCCAACCATGTACCAGCTGGTACCTCAACAAGTGGGGACACAGTCGCCAGTTTTTAATCCAGACTTCGAAAGGCAGACTTCTTCCTTTCGTTCGAGAGCTAGAGGAACAGCCAGAGGTTCTTCTAGACGCCCTTCAAGAGGAAGGGGATACAGGGGAGGACGCGGTCAAGGAGGCAAGGACTCAGGTCCACAACAGCAGAAGTAAGATACTTCCAGTAGGAGGGAGACTACAGCTATTTAGGGATCGCTGGACCTTCGATCCCTGGGCCCACAGCCTAATTAAAAATGGACTAGGTTGGAGCTGGAGCAGTCCTCCACCTTAATTTCCTCAACTCTTTCAACACTCATCCCCCGTTCTGGAAGAATATGTCCGAGAACTCTTAGACAAAAGAGTAATCCGGAAAGTTAAGTCCATCAAATTCCAAGGAAGGCTGTTTTGTGTTCCAAAGAAGGACTCAGAAAAACTCAGAGTCATTCTAGACTTGTCGCCACTCAACAAGTTCATAGTGAACTACAAGTTCAGAAGGCTCACGATTCAGCATATAAGGACCGTACTGCCCAGAAGGGCATATGCTGTCTCTATAGATTTGTCTGACGCTTATTGGCACGTTCCAATTGATCGTCACCTCTCCTCCTACCTAGGCTTCAAGTTACATAGAAAACTTTACGCCTTCAGAGCCATGCCTTTCGGGCTAAAACATAGCCCCAAGGATTTTCACGAAGCTCGCGAACACAGCCGTCCATCAATTACGCCTGAAGGGGGTCCAAGTAGTAGCCTACTTGGTGTGGGCAGCATCCAGGACAGAATGAATGCAAGCTTCTAAGATAGTGATCCAGTTCCTGAAACATCTGGGATTCAAGATCAATATAAAAAAGTCTCGACTTTCTCCAGCTCAAAAATTTCAGTTGTTGGGAATCCACTGGAATTTGGAGTCATATCGACTTTCCATTCCTAGTAAGAAGAGGAAAGAAATAGCAGGATCTGTCAAGAGACTATTGAAATCCAAACGGATATCAAGACGTGAACAGGGGAGAGTGCTGGGCTCTCTACAGTTTGCTTCGATAACAGATCCGGTGCTAAGAGCACAGCTTAAGGATGCAACAGGACTCTAGAGAAAATACGCATCAAACGCGCGAAGAGATCTAATAAGACCACTACCGACTCGACTGCGAACGCTTCTCAAGCCGTGGTCCAATGCCAAGCAATTGAAGAAATCAATACTTCTTCAACCTTCCCCCCCCCCCAGTAACTTTCCACACAGACGCTTCAAAGGAAGGCTGGTGAGGTCACTCTCATCAGATGAGAGTCCAAGGAGCTTGGTCCAATCTTTTCAAGTCATTTCACATCAACTTTCTAGAAGCCATGGCAGTACTTCTGAAACTAAAGAAAGTTTCTCCTTTCCACTCGACCCACAAAAGACTGGTTCTAGACAGCGAGGTGGTAGTGAGATGCCTGAATCGACATGGGTCGAGGTCACCTCAAATCAACCAAGTGATGTTGGCCATATTGCGTTTGGCAGAAAGGAAGAATTGGCACCTGTCAGCAGTTCACATTCAAGGGTTCCGCAATGTGACAGCAGACGCTCTATCCAGGTTTACACCTATAGAGTCAGAATGGTCCCTTGACGCAGGATCGTTCTCCTTCATCTCGAGTCAAGTCCCAGAGCTGCAGATAGACCTCTTTGCGACGAAAGACAACAAGAAAATAGATCGTTACGTGTCTCTATACGAGGATCCGCTAGTGGAGGCAGTGGACTCTATGTCCCTGGACTGGAACAGATGGTCCAGTATTTATCTGTTCCCTCCGCACAACCTCCTTTTGAAGGTCCTCGATAAGCTGAGATCCTTCAAAGGGAAAGCAGCAATAGTGGCCCACACGGGGCCAAATAGCGTGTGGTTCCCTCTGGCATTGGAACTACGACTAAAATTCGTACCGCTACCGGATCCATCCCTGTCTCAGCAAGTACAGAAGTCGACTGTCTTCGCTTCATCTCAGAAAACACGGAACCTACATCTCATGATTTTCTCTCCTTAACGATGAGAAAAAGATTCGGTGTTAAAAGTCAGTTTAGACTTCTGGAGGAAACCAGAAGACATTATGAGGCTTCAGGGAAGAAACAGATATCCCTTGTCAAGATGAAGAAACCAAAAGAAATCTCGACAGATTCCTATTAATCATTCTTCATTCACCTTCATAGGCAAGGTTTAGCAGCCAACACATTTCTTTTGTTCAAGTCTGCCTTGACAAGACAGATACCATATGCCTTACAGGTCGACCTTTCTAACGACGTCCTTAATGAACTACAAAGGCCCATGCTAGGCTTAGCCCTTCAGCGCCTCCAGGACCCTTTGCATGGTCAGTAGATAAGATTCTTCATTGCGTAAAAATAATGAACAATGAGGGTTGCGCTTAGAGGGCCTTGAATTTTAAGTCATATTTCTGCTTGTACTAGCTTTTGGGGCCAGAGTTAGTGAAATAGTGGCTCTCTCAAGGGAGGAAGGCCACGTCCAGTTCTTGGAGGGAGAACTGAATCTATTTCCAGACCCAACGTTTCTTGCCAAGAACAAGCTACCCACCATCAGGTGGGGTCCCTAGAGAATCTGCCCTCTGAAGGAAGATGCATCTCTATCTCCAGTGGAGTGCCTAAGGTCTATCTTCATAGAACTTCAGAATTTATGGGAGGACAGCTGTTCAGAAGAGAAACCCTGGGTTCAAAGTTATCTATTACTAAGGGCGAAACTCACCCGTGTTATTCGCAGAATGGATCCAGACAGTACACCCGTTAGTCATGATCCGAGGAAAGTCGCCTCTTCCATAAAATTTCTTTAATTATATGGACTTTGAACATCCTTGTTTGTACACCGGCTGGTAGTCACCCAAGGTGTTCTTTACGCACTATGCGAAGCTAGTGGAGCAACTTAAGAATTCTGTGGTAGCAGCAAGTAGAATTCTTTAACCTTCTATTTTAAATCTGCGAGGAAAAGTGTAATTAATTTGGGACGATTAATTAAGAGAGTGCGTGTGCAGTCACTGTATGTTACTACACACTGAGCGATAGGCCACGAAAGTGTCCTTACGAACTGTTCCATTGTTGTCGGTGAACTATAGCATAATGCGGACACTTGTGCCAAGCGTTTTTTACGCTAGTGTAAATCAACAGTATACAGACTATATCATTATTATTAATAATTCAATTGAAGTGGCAAATCTGTTTCCTAGTAGACGAAACAATATTTTCTGTTGGCTGTTTTTCTTTATGCTTTGATGCATATCATCCACGTTTTATAAATTTTATAAATGTTGATCTGATATATACGTTTATTAAATTTCAATAAACTAGTTCATAGTGAACCCTGCGTCTTATTCGCCCACACTCATTTTATTAGAAATGTACTGAGAATTAAGATTAAAATATGGATATTTTCATCACGGTATGTCTTTTAAGACTGTTCCCTGATTCAAGTAAAAGTCCAATCACTCTAACCCTTCCTTGGAAGGGTTGACGTGGTACCCTAACGGGATAGTGGTAAAGAGGCAAAATTTATTCCTATGCGGATACAACCATTATCCAATAGTTTATACGAGTAGTCACATTGGGGAAGGTGTCACAAATTCATACTGACATTGGTGACTCTTATACAAACTTAGCTTTATATTGTATAGGGCGAGACCACTATACAAGCTTGTCATTTTGTCATCCATAATTATTATGTACTCCTCGAGACTTTTTGCAGAGTCTAGTACGACTCTTCCCTGTAGGGGGCAGGAAGTACTAACATAGTTCATGCTTAGATGAAATGATGTATGACGTTAACATCATAGGTGTTTAGGTCTAGACGGACCAGGAAAATACTTTCTTGAGAGTACGGCACTGATTGAGAATCCACACATACAGTAATGCTCTGGTAAACTTCCATCAGGACGACATGGCCTGAGCCCAAAAAACGGATTTTGAGCGAAGCGAAAAATCTATTTTTGGGTAAGGTAGCCATGTCGTCCTGAGGGAACCGCCCTTCCTTTTATTGTAAAAGGACTTATTGACCCCTCCCTATAATACAGTATCTGTAACACCTTGTATATCGCTACAAGGAATAAAGAGGGCGCTACCGCCTTCATCAGATACACACTAGAAACGGAATAGGAGAGAGGCCTTATGAGCGGCTCTCTTTTCATTCTCGTTTCAGATTCTTGTCACTATAACCCCTCGAAGCGTTATTACTGTTCGGGGTGAAGATAGCTTTGTGACGTGTCAAGAATATGTCCTCTGATATTATGCGATATCCCTGTGAGATTATTTAGAGATATTCGCTCCAGGAGTTGGAATTCTGGATACCTTAAGGTAAAATTCTCTGGGAATATCACTGTAGTCAAATATACCCTAGAAAGCTACCTATTAGTAACTTCCATCAGGACGACATGGCTACCTCACCCAAAAATAGATTTTTCGCTTCGGTGAAAATCTGTTATATATATATATATATATATATATATATATATATATATATATATATATATATATATATGTATATATATATATATATATATATATATATATATATATACTGCATTCATATTGAATATTTACATACAGATATGTATGTATATATATATATATATATATATATATATATATATATATATATATATATATATATATATATATATATATATATATATATACATTTATATATATATATATATATATATATATATATATATATATATATAACATATATTGTACATCTATATATGCATATATATATATATATATATATATATATATATATATATATACATATATATAT